>NW_026542791.1:0-196757 GCF_028750875.1 Macrosteles quadrilineatus | reverse complement strand
ACCTTGTACACCCTTGTACACACTTTTACTTATCGTACACACTTGTACACCCTTGTACAAACTTGTACATCCTTGTACACACTTGTACAACCTTGTACAAACTTGTACAAACTTGTACATCCTTGTACACGATTTTACACCCTTGTACACACTTGTACAACCTTGTAAAAACTTGTACAACCTTGTACACACTTGTACAACCTTGTACACACTTGTACAACCTTGTACACACTTGTACAACCTTGTACACACTTGTACAACCTTGTACACACTTGTACAACCTTGTACACACTTGTACAGCCTTGTACACAATTGTACAACCTTGTACACACTTGTACAGCCTTGTACACAATTGTACAACCTTGTACACACTTGTACAACCTTGTACACACTTGTACAACCTTGTACACAATTGTACAGCCTTGTACACAATTGTACAACCTTGTACACACTTGTACAGCCTTGTACACACTTGTACAGCCTTGTACAAAATTGTACAGCCTTGTACACAATTGTACAACCTTGTACACACTTGTACAACCTTGTACACCCTTGTACAAACTTTTACACATCGTACACACTTGTACACCCTTGTACAAACTTGTACATCCTTGTACACACTTGTACAACCTTGTACACATTTGTACAACCTTGTACACACTTGTACAACCTTGTAAAACTTGTACACAGTTGTACAAACTTGTACACCCCTGTACACACTTGTACACATTTGTACACACTTGTACACCCTTGTACACACTTGTACAACCTTGTACAAACTTATACAATCTTGTACACACTTGTACAACCCAGTACACAATTTTACAATCTTGTACAAACTTGTACATCCTTGTACACGATTGTACACACTTGTACAACATTGTACACACTTGTACAACCTTGTACACAATTGTACAACCTTGTACACACTTGTACAACCTTGTACACACTTGCACAACTTTGTACACACTTGTACAGTCTTGTACACAATTGTACAACCTTGTACACACTTGTACAACCTTGTACACACTTGTACAACCTTGTACACAATTGTACAGCCTTGTACACACTTTTACAACCTTGTACACACTTGTACAGCCTTGTACACAATTGTACAACCTTGTACACACTTGTACAACCTTGTACACACTTGTACAACCTTGTACACAATTGTACAGCCTTGTACACACTTGTACAACCTTGTACACACTTGTACAACCTTGTTAAAACTTGTACACCCTTGTACACACTTGTACAACCTTGTACAAACTTGTACACACTTGTACAGCCTTGTACACAATTGTACAACCTTGTACACACTTGTACAACCATGTACACAATTGTAAAACCTCGTACACACTTGAACAACCTTGTACACACTTGTACAACCTTGTACACACTTGTACAACCTTGTACACACTTGTACAACCTTGTACACACTTGTACAACCTTTTACACACTTGTACAGCCTTGTACACAATTGTACAACCTTGTACACACTTGTACAGCCTTGTACACAATTGTACAACCTTGTACACACTTGTACTACCTTGTACACACTTGTACAACCTTGTACACAATTGTAGAGCCTTGTACACACTTGTACAACCTTGTACACACTTGTACAGCCTTGTACAAAATTGTACAACCTTGTACACACTTGTACAGCCTTGTACACAATTGTACAACCTTGTACACACTTGTACAAACTTGTACACCCTTGTACAAACTTTTACACTTCGTACACACTTGTACAGCTCTTGTACAAACTTGTACATCCTTGTACACACATGTACAACCTTGTACACACTTGTACATCCTTGTACACAATTGTACACCCTTGTACACACTTGTACAACCTTGTACACACTTGTACAACCTTGAACACACTTGTACAGCCTTGTACACAATTGTACAACCTTGTACACACTTGTACAACCTTGTACACACTTGTACAACCTTGTACACAATTGTACAGCCTTGTACACACTTGTACAACCTTGTACACACTTGTACAGCCTTGTACACAATTGTACAACCTTGTACACACTTGTACAACCTTGTACACACTTGTACAACCTTGTACACAATTGTACAGCCTTGTACACACTTGTACAACCTTGTACACACTTGTACAACCTTGTAAAAACTTGTACACAATGTACACACTTGTACAACCTTGTACAACCTTGTACACACTTGTACAGCCTTGTACAACCTTGTACAACCTTGTACACACTTGTACAGCCTTGTAAAAACTTGTACACCCTTGTACACACATGTACAACCTTGTACACAACTTGTACAACCTTGTACACACTTGTACAACCTTGTAAAACTTGTACACATTTGTACACACTTGTACACCCTTGTACACACTTGTACATCCTTGTACAAACTTATACAATCTTGTACACACTTGTACAACCCAGTACACACTTGTACAATCTTGTACAAACTTGTACTCCCTTGTACAAACTTGTACATCCTTGTACACACTTGTACAACCTTGTACAAACTTGTACATCCTTGTACACACTTGTACAACCTTGTACAAACTTGTACAAACTTGTACAAACTTGTACATCCTTGTACACGATTGTACACCCTTGTACACACTTGTACAACCTTGTACACACTTGTACAACCTTGTACACACTTGTACAACCTGACACACAATTGTACAACCTTGTACACACTTGTACAACCTTGTACACACTTGTACAACCTTGTACACACTTGTACAACCTTGTACACACTTGTACAACCTTGTACACACTTGTACAACCTTGTACACACTTGTACAGCCTTGTACACAATTGTACAACCTTGTACACACTTGTACAACCTTGTACACACTTGTACAACCTTGTACACAATTGTACAGCCTTGTACACAATTGTACAACCTTGTACACACTTGTACAGCCTTGTACAAAATTGTACAGCCTTGTACACAATTGTACAACCTTGTACACACTTGTACAACCTTGTACACCCTTGTACAAACTTTTACACATCGTACACACTTGTACACCCTTGTACAAACTTGTACATCCTTGTACACACTTGTACAACCTTATACACACTTGTACAACCTTGTACACACTTGTACAGCCTTGTACACAATTGTACAACCTTGTACACAGTTGTACAGCCTTGTACACAATTGTACAACCTTGTACACACTTGTACAACCTTGTACACCCTTGTACAAACTTTTACACATCGTACACACTTGTACACCCTTGTACAAACTTGTACATCCTTGTACACACTTGTACAACCTTATACACACTTGTACAACCTTGTACACACTTGTACAGCCTTGTACACAATTGTACAACCTTGTACACAGTTGTACAGCCTTGTACACAATTGTACAACCTTGTACACCCTTGTACAAACTTTTACACATCGTACACACTTGTACACCCTTGTACAAACTTGTACATCCTTGTACACACTTGTACAACCTTATACACACTTGTACAACCTTGTACACACTTGTACAGCCTTGTACACAATTGTACAACCTTGTACACAGTTGTACAGCCTTGTACACAATTGTACAACCTTGTACACACTTGTACAACCTTGTACACCCTTGTACAAACTTTTACACATCGTACACACTTGTACACCCTTGTACAAACTTGTACATCCTTGTACACACTTGTACAACCTTATACACACTTGTACAACCTTGTACACACTTGTACAGCCTTGTACACAATTGTACAACCTTGTACACAGTTGTACAGCCTTGTACACAATTGTACAGCCTTGTACACAATTGTACAACCTTGTACACACTTGTACAGCCTTGTAAAAATTGTACAGCCTTGTACACACTTGTACAACCTTGTACACACTTGTACAGCCTTGTACACACTTGTAAAGCCTTGTACACAATTGTACAGCCTTGTACACAATTGTACAACCTTGTACACACTTGTACAACCTTGTACACCCTTGTACAAACTTTTACACATCGTACACACTTGTACACCCTTGTACAAACTTGTACATCCTTGTAAACACTTGTACAACCTTGTACACACTTGTACAACCTTGTACACACTTGTACAGCCTTGTACACAATTGTACAACCTTGTACACAGTTGTACAGCCTTGTACACAATTGTACAACCTTGTACACATTGGAAACCTTGTACACCCTTGTACACACTTTTACTTATCGTACACACTTGTACACCCTTGTACAAACTTGTACATCCTTGTACACACTTGTACAACCTTGTACAAACTTGTACAAACTTGTACATCCTTGTACACGATTTTACACCCTTGTACACACTTGTACAACCTTGTAAAAACTTGTACAACCTTGTACACACTTGTACAACCTTGTACACACTTGTACAACCTTGTACACACTTGTACAACCTTGTACACACTTGTACAACCTTGTACACACTTGTACAACCTTGTACACACTTGTACAGCCTTGTACACAATTGTACAACCTTGTACACACTTGTACAGCCTTGTACACAATTGTACAACCTTGTACACACTTGTACAACCTTGTACACACTTGTACAACCTTGTACACAATTGTACAGCCTTGTACACAATTGTACAACCTTGTACACACTTGTACAGCCTTGTACACACTTGTACAGCCTTGTACAAAATTGTACAGCCTTGTACACAATTGTACAACCTTGTACACACTTGTACAACCTTGTACACCCTTGTACAAACTTTTACACATCGTACACACTTGTACACCCTTGTACAAACTTGTACATCCTTGTACACACTTGTACAACCTTGTACACATTTGTACAACCTTGTACACACTTGTACAGCCTTGTACACAATTGTACAACCTTGTACACAGTTGTACAGCCTTGTACACAATTGTACAACCTTGTACACACTTGTACAACCTTGTACACCCTTGTACACACTTTTACTTATCGTACACACTTGTACACCCTTGTACAAACTTGTACATCCTTGTACACACTTGTACAACCTTGTACAAACTTGTACAAACTTGTACATCCTTGTACACGATTTTACACCCTTGTACACACTTGTACAACCTTGTAAAAACTTGTACAACCTTGTACACACTTGTACACCCTTGTACACACTTGTACAACCTTGTACACACTTGTACAACCTTGTACACACTTGTACAACCTTGTACACACTTGTACAACCTTGTACACACTTGTACAACCTTGTACACACTTGTACAACCTTGTACACACTTGTACAACCTTGTACACACTTGTACAACCTTGTACACACTTGTACAACCTTGTACACACTTGTACAACCTTGTACACACTTGTACAACCTTGTACACACTTGTACAACCTTGTACACACTTGTACAACCTTGTACACTCTTGTACAACCTTGTACACACTTGTACAACCTTGTACAACCTTGTACACACTTGTACAACCATGTAAAAACTTGTACAACCTTGTACACACTTGTACACCCTTGTACACACTTGTACAAGCTTGTACACACTTGTACAACCTTGTACACACTTGTACACCCTTGTACACACTTGTACAAGCTTGTACACACTTGTACAACCTTGTACACACTTGTACACCCTTGTACACACTTGTACAACCTTGTACAAACCTGTACACCCTTGTACACACTTGTACATGCTTGTACACACTTGTACAAGCTTGTATACACTTGTACACCTTTGTTCAAACTTGTGCACCCTTGTACACTTTTGTACACCCTTGTACACATTTGTACAACCTTGTACACTCTTGTACAACCTTGTACACACTTGTACAACCTTGTACACACTTGTACAACCTTGTACAACCTTGTACACACTTGTACAACCATGTAAAAACTTGTACAACCTTGTACACACTTGTACACCCTTGTACACACTTGTACAAGCTTGTACACACTTGTACAAGCTTGTACACACTTGTACAACCTTGTACACACTTGTACACCCTTGTACACACTTGTACAAGCTTGTACACACTTGTACAACCTTGTACACACTTGTACAACCTTGTACACACTTGTACAACCTTGTAAAACTTGTACACATTTGTACACACTTGTACTCCCTTGTACACACTTGTACAACCTTGTACAAACTTATACAATCTTGTACACACTTGTACAACCCAGTACACACTTGTACAATCTTGTACAAACTTGTACTCCCTTGTACAAACTTGTACATCCTTGTACACACTTGTACAACCTTGTACAAACTTGTACAAACTTGTACAAACTTGTACATCCTTGTACACGATTGTACACCCTTGTACACACTTGTACAACCTTGTACACACTTGTACAACCTGACACACAATTGTACAACCTTGTACACACTTGTACAGACTTGTACACACTTGTACAACCTTGGACACACTTGTACAACCTTGTACACACTTGTACAACCTTGTACACACTTGTACAACCTTGTACACACTTGTACAGCCTTGTACACAATTGTACAACCTTGTACACACTTGTACAACCTTGTACACACTTGTACAACCTTGTACACAATTGTACAGCCTTGTACACAATTGTACAACCTTGTACACACTTGTACAGCCTTGTACAAAATTGTACAGCCTTGTACACAATTGTACAACCTTGTACACACTTGTACAACCTTGTACACCCTTGTACAAACTTTTACACATCGTACACACTTGTACACCCTTGTACAAACTTGTACATCCTTGTACACACTTGTACAACCTTGTACACACTTGTACAACCTTGTACACACTTGTACAGCCTTGTACACAATTGTACAACCTTGTACACAGTTGTACAGCCTTGTACACAATTGTAAAACCTTGTACATACTTGTACAACCTTGTACACCCTTGTACAAACTTTTACACATCGTACACACTTGTACACCCTTGTACAAACTTGTACATCCTTGTACACACTTGTACAACCTTGTACACACTTGTACAACCTTGTACACACTTGTACAGCCTTGTACACAATTGTACAACCTTGTACACAGTTGTACAGCCTTGTACACAATTGTACAACCTTGTACACACTTGTACAACCTTGTACACACTTGTACAGCCTTGTACACACTTGAACAGCCTTGTACAAAATTGTACAGCCTTGTACACAATTGTACAACCTTGTACACACTTGTACAACCTTGTACACCCTTGTACAAACTTTTACACATCGTACACACTTGTACACCCTTGTACAAACTTGTACATCCTTGTACACACTTGTACAACCTTGTACACACTTGTACAACCTTGTACACACTTGTACAGCCTTGTACACAATTGTACAACCTTGTACACAGTTGTACAGCCTTGTACACAATTGTACAACCTTGTACACACTTGTACAACCTTGTACACCCTTGTACACACTTTTACTTATCGTACACACTTGTACACCCTTGTACAAACTTGTACATCCTTGTACACACATGTACAACCTTGTACAAACTTGTACAAACTTGTACATCCTTGTACACGATTTTACACCCTTGTACACACTTGTACAACCTTGTAAAAACTTGTACAACCTTGTACACACTTGTACAACCTTGTACACACTTGTACAACCTTGTACACAATTGTACAGCCTTGTACACAATTGTACAACCTTGTACACACTTGTACAGCCTTGTACACACTTGTACAGCCTTGTACAAAATTGTACAGCCTTGTACACAATTGTACAACCTTGTACACACTTGTACAACCTTGTACACCCTTGTACAAACTTTTACACATCGTACACACTTGTACACCCTTGTACAAACTTGTACATCCTTGTACACACTTGTACAACCTTGTACACACTTGTACAACCTTGTACACACTTGTACAGCCTTGTAAACAATTGTACAACCTTGTACACAGTTGTACAGCCTTGTACACAATTGTACAACCTTGTACACACTTGTACAACCTTGTACACCCTTGTACACACTTTTACTTATCGTAAACACTTGTACACCCTTGTACAAACTTGTACATCCTTGTACACACTTGTACAACCTTGTACAAACTTGTACAAACTTGTACATCCTTGTACACGATTTTACACCCTTGTACACACTTGTACAACCTTGTAAAAACTTGTACAACCTTGTACACACTTGTACACCCTTGTACACACTTGTACAACCTTGTACACACTTGTACAACCTTGTACACACTTGTACAACCTTGTACACACTTGTACAACCTTGTACACACTTGTACAACCTTGTACACCCTTGTACACACTTTTACTTATCGTACACACTTGTACACCCTTGTACAAACTTGTACATCCTTGTACACACTTGTACATCCTTGTACACGATTTTACACCCTTGTACACACTTGTACAACCTTGTAAAAACTTGTACAACCTTGTACACACTTGTACACCCTTGTACACACTTGTACAACCTTGTACACACTTGTACAACCTTGTACACACTTGTACAACCTTGTACACACCTGTACAACCTTGTACACACTTGTACAACCTTGTACACACTTGTACAACCTTGTACACACTTGTACAACCTTGTACACACTTGTACAACCTTGTACACACTTGTACAACCTTGTACACACTTGTACAACCTTGTACACACTTGTACAACCTTGTACACACTTGTACAACCTTGTACACACTTGTACAATCTTGTACACTCTTGTACAACCTTGTACACACTTGTACAACCTTGTACAACCTTGTACACACTTGTACAACCATGTAAAAACTTGTACAACCTTGTACACACTTGTACACCCTTGTACACACTTGTACAAGCTTGTACACACTTGTACAACCTTGTACACACTTGTACACCCTTGTACACACTTGTACAAGCTTGTACACACTTGTACAACCTTGTACACACTTGTACACCCTTGTACACACTTGTACAACCTTGTACAAACCTGTACACCCTTGTACACACTTGTACATGCTTGTACACACTTGTACATGCTTGTACACACTTGTACAAGCTTGTATACACTTGTACACCTTTGTTCAAACTTGTGCACCCTTGTACACTTTTGTACACCCTTGTACACATTTGTACAACCTTGTACACTCTTGTACAACCTTGTACACACTTGTACAACCTTGTACACACTTGTACAACCTTGTACAACCTTGTACACACTTGTACAACCATGTAAAAACTTGTACAACCTTGTACACACTTGTACACCCTTGTACACACTTGTACAAGCTTGTGCACACTTGTACAACCTTGTACACACTTGTACACTCTTGTACACACTTGTACAAGCTTGTACACACTTGTACAAGCTTGTACACACTTGTACAACCTTGTACACACTTGTACAACCTTGTACACACTTGTACAACCTTGTAAAACTTGTACACATTTGTACACACTTGTACTCCCTTGTACACACTTGTACAACCTTGTACAAACTTATACAATCTTGTACACACTTGTACAACCCAGTACACACTTGTACAATCTTGTACAAACTTGTACTCCCTTGTACAAACTTGTACATCCTTGTACACACTTGTACAACCTTGTACAAACTTGTACAAACTTGTACAAACTTGTACATCCTTGTACAAACTTGTACAAACTTGTACATCCTTGTACACGATTGTACACCCTTGTACACACTTGTACAACCTTGTACACACTTGTACAACCTGACACACAATTGTACAACCTTGTACACACTTGTACAGACTTGTACACACTTGTACAACCTTGGACACACTTGTACAACCTTGTACACACTTGTACAACCTTTTACACACTTGTACAACCTTGTACACACTTGTACAGCCTTGTACACAATTGTACAACCTTGTACACACTTGTACAACCTTGTACACACTTGTACAACCTTGTACACAATTGTACAGCCTTGTACACAATTGTACAACCTTGTACACACTTGTACAGCCTTGTACAAAATAGTACAGCCTTGTACACAATTGTACAACCTTGTACACACTTGTACAACGTTGTACACCCTTGTACAAACTTTTACACATCGTACACACTTGTACACCCTTGTACAAACTTGTACAACCTTGTACACACTTGTACAACCTTGTACACACTTGTACAACCTTGTACACACTTGTACAGCCTTGTACACAATTGTACAACCTTGTACACAGTTGTACAGCCTTGTACACAATTGTACAACCTTGTACATACTTGTACAACCTTGTACACCCTTGTACAAACTTGTACACATCGTACACACTTGTACACCCTTGTACAAACTTGTACATCCTTGTACACACTTGTACATCCTTGTACACACTTGTACAACCTTGTACACACTTGTACAACCTTGTACACACTTGTACAGCCTTGTACACAATTGTACAACCTTGTACACAGTTGTACAGCCTTGTACACAATTGTACAACCTTGTACACACTTGTACAACCTTGTACACACTTGTACAGCCTTGTACACACTTGTACAGCCTTGTACACACTTGTACAGCCTTGTACAAAATTGTACAGCCTTGTACACGATTGTACAACCTTGTACACACTTGTACAACCTTGTACACCCTTGTACAAACTTTTACACATCGTACACACTTGTACACCCTTGTACAAACTTGTACATCCTTGTACACACTTGTACAACCTTGTACACACTTGTACAACCTTGTACACACTTTTACAGCCTTGTACACAATTGTACAACCTTGTACACAGTTGTACAGCCTTGTACACAATTGTACAACCTTGTACACACTTGTACAACCTTGTACACCCTTGTACACACTTTTACTTATCGTACACACTTGTACACCCTTGTACAAACTTGTACATCCTTGTACACACTTGTACAACCTTGTACAAACTTGTACAAACTTGTACATCCTTGTACACGATTTTACACCCTTGTACACACTTGTACAACCTTGTAAAAACTTGTACAACCTTGTACACACTTGTACAACCTTGTACACACTTGTACAACCTTGTACACACTTGTACAACCTTGTACACACTTGTACAACCTTGTACACACTTGTACAACCTTGTACACACTTGTACAACCTTGTACACACTTGTACAGCCTTGTACACAATTGTACAACCTTGTACACACTTGTACAACCTTGTACACACTTGTACAACCTTGTACACAATTGTACAGCCTTGTACACAATTGTACAACCTTGTACACACTTGTACAGCCTTGTACACACTTGTACAGCCTTGTACACAATTGTACAACCTTGTACACACTTGTACAACCTTGTACACCCTTGTACAAACTTTTACACATCGTACACACTTGTACACCCTTGTAAAAACTTGTACAACCTTGTACACACTTGTACACCCTTGTACACACTTGTACAACCTTGTACACACTTGTACAACCTTGTACACACTTGTACAACCTTGTACACACTTGTACAACCTTGTACACACTTGTACACACTTGTACAACCATGTAAAAACTTGTTCAACCTTGTACACACTTGTACACCCTTGTACACACTTGTACAAGCTTGTACACACTTGTACAACCTTGTACACACTTGTACACCCTTGTACACACTTGTAAAACCTTGTACACTCTTGTACAACCTTGTACACACTTGTACAACCTTGTACACACTTGTACAACCTTGTACACACTTGTACAACCTTGTACACACTTGTACAACCTTGTACACACTTGTACAACCTTGTACACACTTGTAAAACCTTGTACACTCTTGTACAACCTTGTACACACTTGTACAACCTTGTACACACTTGTACAACCTTGTACAACCTTGTACACACTTGTACAACCATGTAAAAACTTGTTCAACCTTGTACACACTTGTACACCCTTGTACACACTTGTACAAGCTTGTACACACTTGTACAACCTTGTACACACTTGTACACCCTTGTACACACTTGTACAAGCTTGTACACACTTGTACAACCTTGTACACACTTGTACACCCTTGTACACACTTGTACAACCTTGTACAAACCTGTACACCCTTGTACACACTTGTACATGCTTGTACACACTTGTACAAGCTTGTATACACTTGTACACCTTTGTTCAAACTTGTGCACCCTTGTACACTTTTGTACACCCTTGTACACATTTGTACAACCTTGTACAAACTTGTACACACTTGTACAACCTTGTACACACTTGTACAACCTTGTACACACTTGTACAACCTTGTACAACCTTGTACACACTTGTACAACCATGTAAAAACTTGTACAACCTTGTACACACTTGTACACCCTTGTACACACTTGTACTCCCTTGTACACACTTGTACAACCTTGTACAAACTTATACAATCTTGTACACACTTGTACAACCCAGTACACACTTGTACAATCTTGTACAAACTTGTACTCCCTTGTACAAACTTGTACATCCTTGTACACACTTGTACAACCTTGTACAAACTTGTACAAACTTGTACAAACTTGTACATCCTTGTACAAACTTGTACAAACTTGTACATCCTTGTACACGATTGTACACCCTTGTACACACTTGTACAACCTTGTACACACTTGTACAACCTGACACACAATTGTACAACCTTGTACACACTTGTACAGACTTGTACACACTTGTACAACCTTGGACACACTTGTACAACCTTGTACACACTTGTACAACCTTTTACACACTTGTACAACCTTGTACACACTTGTACAGCCTTGTACACAATTGTACAACCTTGTACACACTTGTACAACCTTGTACACACTTGTACAACCTTGTACACAATTGTACAGCCTTGTACACAATTGTACAACCTTGTACACACTTGTACAGCCTTGTACAAAATAGTACAGCCTTGTACACAATTGTACAACCTTGTACACACTTGTACAACCTTGTACACACTTGTACAGCCTTGTACACAATTGTACAACCTTGTACACAGTTGTACAGCCTTGTACACAATTGTACAACCTTCTACATACTTGTACAACCTTGTACACCCTTGTACAAACTTTTACACATCGTACACACTTGTACACCCTTGTACAAACTTGTACAACCTTGTACACACTTGTACAACCTTGTACACACTTGTACAACCTTGTACACACTTGTACAGCCTTGTACACAATTGTACAACCTTGTACACAGTTGTACAGCCTTGTACACAATTGTACAACCTTGTACATACTTGTACAACCTTGTACACCCTTGTACAAACTTGTACACATCGTACACACTTGTACACCCTTGTACAAACTTGTACATCCTTGTACACACTTGTACATCCTTGTACACACTTGTACAACCTTGTACACACTTGTACAACCTTGTACACACTTGTACAGCCTTGTACACAATTGTACAACCTTGTACACAGTTGTACAGCCTTGTACACAATTGTACAACCTTGTACACACTTGTACAACCTTGTACACACTTGTACAGCCTTGTACACACTTGTACAGCCTTGTACACACTTGTACAGCCTTGTACAAAATTGTACAGCCTTGTACACGATTGTACAACCTTGTACACACTTGTACAACCTTGTACACCCTTGTACAAACTTTTACACATCGTACACACTTGTACACCCTTGTACAAACTTGTACATCCTTGTACACACTTGTACAACCTTGTACACACTTGTACAACCTTGTACACACTTGTACAGCCTTGTACACAATTGTACAACCTTGTACACAGTTGTACAGCCTTGTACACAATTGTACAACCTTGTACACACTTGTACAACCTTGTACACCCTTGTACACACTTTTACTTATCGTACACACTTGTACACCCTTGTACAAACTTGTACATCCTTGTACACACTTGTACAACCTTGTACAAACTTGTACAAACTTGTACATCCTTGTACACGATTTTACACCCTTGTACACACTTGTACAACCTTGTAAAAACTTGTACAACCTTGTACACACTTGTACAACCTTGTACACACTTGTACAACCTTGTACACACTTGTACAACCTTGTACACACTTGTACAACCTTGTACACACTTGTACAACCTTGTACACACTTGTACAGCCTTGTACACAATTGTACAACCTTGTACACACTTGTACAACCTTGTACACACTTGTACAACCTTGTACACAATTGTACAGCCTTGTACACAATTGTACAACCTTGTACACACTTGTACAGCCTTGTACACACTTGTACAGCCTTGTACACAATTGTACAACCTTGTACACACTTGTACAACCTTGTACACCCTTGTACAAACTTTTACACATCGTACACACTTGTACACCCTTGTAAAAACTTGTACAACCTTGTACACACTTGTACACCCTTGTACACACTTGTACAACCTTGTACACACTTGTACAACCTTGTACACACTTGTACAACCTTGTACACACTTGTACAACCTTGTACACACTTGTACAACCATGTAAAAACTTGTTCAACCTTGTACACACTTGTACACCCTTGTACACACTTGTACAAGCTTGTACACACTTGTACAACCTTGTACACACTTGTACACCCTTGTACACACTTGTAAAACCTTGTACACTCTTGTACAACCTTGTACACACTTGTACAACCTTGTACACACTTGTACAACCTTGTACACACTTGTACAACCTTGTACACACTTGTACAACCTTGTACACACTTGTACAACCTTGTACACACTTGTAAAACCTTGTACACTCTTGTACAACCTTGTACACACTTGTACAACCTTGTACACACTTGTACAACCTTGTACAACCTTGTACACACTTGTACAACCATGTAAAAACTTGTTCAACCTTGTACACACTTGTACACCCTTGTACACACTTGTACAAGCTTGTACACACTTGTACAACCTTGTACACACTTGTACACCCTTGTACACACTTGTACAAGCTTGTACACACTTGTACAACCTTGTACACACTTGTACACCCTTGTACACACTTGTACAACCTTGTACAAACCTGTACACCCTTGTACACACTTGTACATGCTTGTACACACTTGTACAAGCTTGTATACACTTGTACACCTTTGTTCAAACTTGTGCACCCTTGTACACTTTTGTACACCCTTGTACACATTTGTACAACCTTGTACAAACTTGTACACACTTGTACAAACTTGTACACACTTGTACAACCTTGTACAAACTTGTACAACCTTGTACACACTTGTACAAGCTTGTACACACTTGTACAAGTTGTACACACTTGTACAACCTTGTACACACTTGTACAACCTTGTACACACTTGTACAACCTTGTACACATTTGTACAACCTTGTACACAATTGTAAAACCTTGTACACACTTGTACAACCTTTTACAAACTTGTACACACCTGTACAAACTTTTACATCCTTGTACACATTTGTACACTCTTGTACACACTTGTACAACCTTGTACAACCTTGTACAAACCTGTACACCCTTGTACAAACTTGTACAAGCTTGTACACGATTGTACACCCTTGTACACACTTGTGCACCCTTGTACAAACTTGTACATCCTTGTACACACTTGTACAACCTTGTACAAACTTGTACAAACTTGTACAAACTTGTACATCCTTGTACACGATTGTACACCCTTGTACACACTTGTACAACCTTGTACACACTTGTACAACCTGATACACAATTGTACAACCTTGTACACACTTGTACAACCTTGTACACACTTGTACAACCTTGTACACACTTGTACAACCTTGTACACACTTGTACAACCTTGTACACACTTGTACAACCTTGTACACACTTGTACAGCCTTGTACACAATTGTACAACCTTGTACACACTTGTACAACCTTGTACACAATTGTACAGCCTTGTACAGACTTGTACAACCTTGTACACACTTGTACAGCCTTGTACAAAATTGTACAACCTTGTACACACTTGTACAGCCTTGTACACAATTGTACAACCTTGTACACACTTGTACAACCTTGTACACCCTTGTACAAACTTTTACACATCGTACACACTTGTACACCCTTGTACAAACTTGTACATCCTTGTACACACTTATACAACCTTGTACACACTTGTACAATCTTGTACACACTTGTACAGCCTTGTACACAATTGTACAACCTTGTACACACTTGTACAGCCTTGCACACAATTGTACAACCTTGTACACACTTGTACAACCTTGTACACCCTTGTACACACTTTTACTTATCGTACACATTTGTACAACCTTGTACAAACTTGTACACACTTGTACAAACTTGTACACACTTGTACAACCTTGTACAAACTTGTACAACCTTGTACACACTTGTACAAGCTTGTACACACTTGTACAAGTTGTACACACTTGTACAACCTTGTACACACTTGTACAACCTTGTACACACTTGTACAACCTTGTACACAATTGTAAAACCTTGTACACACTTGTACAACCTTGTACAAACTTGTACAAACTTGTACAAACTTTTACATCCTTGTACACATTTGTACACCCTTGTACACACTTGTACAACCTTGTACAACCTTGTACAAACCTGTACACCCTTGTACACACTTGTACAAGCTTGTACACGATTGTACACCCTTGTACACACTTGTGCACCCTTGTACAAACTTGTACATCCTTGTACACACTTGTACAACCTTGTACAAACTTGTACAAACTTGTACAAACTTGTACAAACTTGTACAAACTTGTACATCCTTGTACACGATTGTACACCCTTGTACACACTTGTAAAACCTTGTACACACTTGTACAACCTGATACACAATTGTACAACCTTGTACACACTTGTACAACCTTGTACACACTTGTACAACCTTGTACACACTTGTACAACCTTGTACACACTTGTACAACCTTGTACACACTTGTACAACCTTGTACACACTTGTACAGCCTTGTACACAATTGTACAACCTTGTACACACTTGTACAACCTTGTACACACTTGTACAACCTTGTACACAATTGTACAGCCTTGTACACACTTGTACAACCTTGTACACACTTGTACAGCCTTGTACACAATTGTACAACCTTGTACACACTTGTACAACCTTGTACACCCTTGTACAAACTTTTACACATCGTACACACTTGTACACCCTTGTACAAACTTGTACAACCTTGTACACACTTGTACAACCTTGTACACAATTGTACAGCCTTGTACACACTTGTACAGACTTGTACACACTTGTACAGCCTTGTACAAAATTGTACAACCTTGTACACACTTGTACAGCCTTGTACACAATTGTACAACCTTGTACACACTTGTACAACCTTGTACACCCTTGTACAAACTTTTACACATCGTACACACTTGTACACCCTTGTACAAACTTGTACATCCTTGTACACACTTGTACAACCTTGTACACACTTGTACAATCTTGTACACACTTGTACAGCCTTGTACACAATTGTACAACCTTGTACACACTTGTACAGCCTTGTACACAATTGTACAACCTTGTACACACTTGTACAACCTTGTACACCTTTGTACACACTTTTACTTATCGTACACATTTGTACAACCTTGTACAAACTTGTACACACTTGTACAACCTTGTACAAACTTGTACAACCTTGTACACACTTGTACAAGCTTGTACACACTTGTACAAGTTGTACACACTTGTACAACCTTGTACACACTTGTACAACCTTGTACACACTTGTACAACCTTGTACACAATTGTAAAACCTTGTACACACTTGTACAACCTTGTACAAACTTGTACACACTTGTACAAACTTTTACATCCTTGTACACATTTGTACACCCTTGTACACACTTGTACAACCTTGTTCAACCTTGTACAAACCTGTACACCCTTGTACACACTTGTACAAGCTTGTACACGATTGTACAGCCTTGTACACACTTGTGCACCCTTGTACAAACTTGTACATCCTTGTACACACTTGTACAACCTTGTACAAACTTGTACAAACTTGTACAAACTTGTACAAACTTGTACAAACTTGTACAAACTTGTACATCCTTGTACACGATTGTACACCCTTGTACACACTTGTACAACCTTGTACACACTTGTACAACCTGATACACAATTGTACAACCTTGTACACACTTGTACAACCTTGTACACACTTGTACAACCTTGTACACACTTGTACAACCTTGTACACACTTGTACAGCCTTGTACACAATTGTACAACCTTGTACACACTTGTACAACCTTGTACACACTTGTACAACCTTGTACACAATTGTACAGCCTTGTACACACTTGTACAACCTTGTACACACTTGTACAGCCTTGTACAAAATTGTACAACCTTGTACACACTTGTACAGCCTTGTACACAATTGTACAACCTTGTACACACTTGTACAACCTTGTACACCCTTGTACAAACTTTTACACATCGTACACACTTGTACACCCTTGTACAAACTTGTACATCCTTGTACAAACTTGTACAACCTTGTACACACTTGTACAATCTTGTACACACTTGTACAGCCTTGTACACACTTGTACAACCTTGTACACCCTTGTACAAACTTTTACACATCGTACACACTTGTACACCCTTGTACAAACTTGTACATCCTTTTACACACTTGTACAACCTTGTACACACTTGTACAATCTTGTACACACTTGTACAGCCTTGTACACAATTGTACAACCTTGTACACACTTGTACAGCCTTGTACACAATTGTACAACCTTGTACACACTTGTACAACCTTGTACACCCTTGTACACACTTTTACTTATCGTACACACTTGTACACCCTTGTACAAACTTGAACATCCTTGTACACACTTGTACAACCTTGTACAAACTTGTACAAACTTTTACATCCTTGTACACGATTTTACACCCTTGTACACACTTGTACAACCTTGTAAAAACTTGTACAACCTTGTACACACTTGTACACCCTTGTACACACTTGTACAAGCTTGTACACACTTGTACAACCTTGTACACACTTGTACACCCTTGTACACACATGTATAACCTTGTACACAACTTGTACAACCTTGTACACACTTGTAAAACTTGTACACCCTTGTACAAACTTGTACACCCCTGTACACACTTGTACACATTTGTACACACTTGTACACCCTTATACACACTTGTACAACCTTGTACAAACCTATACAATCTTGTACACACTTGTACAACCCAGTACACAACTTGTACAACCTTGTACACACTTGTACAACCTTGTAAAACTTGTACACCCTTGTACAAACTTTTACACCCCTGTACACACTTGTACACATTTGTACACACTTGTACACCCTTGTACACACTTGTACAACCTTGTACAAACTTATACAATCTTGTACACACTTGTACAACCCAGTAAACACTTGTACAATCTTGTACAAACTTGTACATCCTTGTACACGATTGTACACCCTTGTACACACTTGTACAACCTTGTACACACTTGTACAACCTTGTACACAATTGTACAACCTTGTACACACTTGTACAACCTTGTACACAATTGTACAACCTTGTACACACTTGTACAACCTTGTACACACTTGCACAACTTTGTACACACTTGTACAGTCTTGTACACAATTGTACAACCTTGTACACACTTGTACAACCTTGTACACACTTGTACAACCTTGTACACAATTGTACAGCCTTGTACACACTTGTACAACCTTGTACACACTTGTACAGCCTTGTACACAATTGTACAACCTTGTACACACTTGTACAACCTTGTACACACTTGTACAACCTTGTACACAATTGTACAGCCTTGTACACACTTGTACAACCTTGTACACACTTGTACAACCTTGTAAAAACTTGTACACCCTTGTACACACTTGTACAACCTTGTACAACCTTGTACACACTTGTACAGCCTTGTACACAATTGTACAACCTTGTACACACTTGTACAACCTTGTACACAATTGTACAACCTCGTACACACTTGTACAACTTTGTACACACTTGTACAACCTTGTACACACTTGTACAACCTTGTACACACTTGTACAACCTTGTACACACTTGTACAACCTTGTACACACTTGTACAACCTTTTACACACTTGTACAGCCTTGTACACAATTGTACAACCTTGTACACACTTGTACAGCCTTGTACACAATTGTACAACCTTGTACACACTTGTACAACCTTGTACACTCTTGTACACACTTTTGCTTATCGTACACACTTGTACACCCTTGTAAAAACTTGTACATCCTTGTACACACTTGTACAACCTTGTACAAACTTGTACAAACTTGTACATCCTTGTACACGATTTTACACCCTTGTACACACTTGTAAAACCTTGTAAAAACTTGTACAACCTTGTACACACTTGTACACCCTTGTACACACTTGTACACCCTTGTACACACTTGTACAAGCTTGTACACACTTGTACAAGCTTGTACACACTTGTACAACCTTGTACACACTTGTACAACCTTGTACACACTTGTACAACCTTGTACACACTTGTACAACCTTGTACACACTTGTACAACCTTGTACACACTTGTACAACCTTGTACACACTTGTACAACCTTGTACACACTTGTACAACCTTGTACACAATTGTACAACCTTGTACACACTTGTACAACCTTGTACACACTTGTACAACCTTGTACACACTTGTACAACCTTGTACACAATTGTACAACCTTGTACACACTTGTACAACCTTGTACACACTTGTACAACCTTGAACACACTTGTACAGCCTTGTACACAATTGTACAACCTTGTACACACTTGTACAACCTTGTACACACTTGTACAACCTTGTACACAATTGTACAGCCTTGTACACACTTGTACAACCTTGTACACACTTGTACAGCCTTGTACACAATTGTACAACCTTGTACACACTTGTACAACCTTGTACACACTTGTACAACCTTGTACACAATTGTACAGCCTTGTACACACTTGTACAACCTTGTACACACTTGTACATCCTCGTAAAAACTTGTACACCCTTGTACACACTTGTACAACCTTGTACAACCTTGTACACACTTGTACAGCCTTGTACAACCTTGTACACACTTGTAGAGCCTTGTAAAAACTTGTACACCCTTGTACACACATGTACAACCTTGTACACACCTTGTACAACCTTGTACACACTTGTACAACCTTGTAAAACTTGTACACATTTGTACACACTTGTACACCCTTGTACACACTTGTACAACCTTGTACAAACTTATACAATCTTGTACACACTTGTACAACCCAGTACACACTTGTACAATCTTGTACAAACTTGTACTCCCTTGTACAAACTTGTACATCCTGGTACACACTTGTACAACCTTGTACAAACTTGTACAAACTTGTACAAACTTGTACAAACTTGTACAAACTTGTACATCCTTGTACACGATTGTACACCCTTGTACACACTTGTACAACCTTGTACACACTTGTACAACCTGACACACAATTGTACAACCTTGTACACACTTGTACAACCTTGTACACACTTGTACAACCTTGTACACACTTGTGAAACCTTGTACACAATTGTACAGCCTTGTACACACTTGTACAACCTTGTACACACTTGTACAGCCTTGTACAAAATTGTACAACCTTGTACACACTTGTACAGCCTTGTACACAATTGTACAACCTTGTACACACTTGTACAACCTTGTACACCCTTGTACAAACTTTTACACATCGTACACACTTGTACACCCTTGTACAAACTTGTACATCTTTGTACACACTTGTACAACCTTGTACACACTTGTACAACCTTGTACACACTTGTACAGCCTTGTACACAATTGTACAACCTTGTACACAGTTGTACAGCCTTGTACACAATTGTACAAATTTGTACACACTTGTACAACCTTGTACACCCTTGTACACACTTTTACTTATCGTACACACTTGTACACCCTTGTACAAACTTGTTCATCCTTGTACACACTTGTACAACCTTGTACAAACTTGTACAAACTTTTACAAACTTGTACAAACTTGTACATCCTTGTACACACTTGTACAACCTTGTACAAACTTGTACAAACTTGTACATCCTTGTACACGATTTTACACCCTTGTACACACTTGTACAACCTTGTAAAAACTTGTACAACCTTGTACACACTTGTACACCCTTGTACACACTTGTACAACCTTGTACACACTTGTACAACCTTGTACACACTTGTACAACCTTGTACACACTTGTACAACCTTGTACACACTTGTACAACCTTGTACACACTTGTACAACCTTGTACACACTTGTACAACCTTGTACACACTTGTACAACCTTGTACACACTTGTACAACCTTGTACACACTTGTACAACCTTGTACACACTTGTACAACCTTGTACACACTTGTACAACCATGTAAAAACTTGTACAACCTTGTACACACTTGTACACCCTTGTACACACTTGTACAAGCTTGTACACACTTGTACAACCTTGTACACACTTGTACACCCTTGTACACACTTGTACAACCTTTTACAAACTTGTACACAATTGTACAAACTTGTACATTATTGTACATACTTGTACACCCTTTCACACACTTGTACAACCTTGTACAAACCTGTACACCCTTGTACACACTTGTACAACCTTGTACAAACCTGTACACCCTTGTACACACTTGTACAAGCTTGTACACACTTGTACAAGCTTGTACACACTTGTACACCCTTGTTCAAACTTGTGCACCCTTGTACACCTTTGTACACCCTTGTACACATTTGTACAACCTTGTACAAACTTGTACACACTTGTACAAACTTGTACACACTTGTACAACCTTGTACAAACTTGTACAACCTTGTACACACTTGTACAACCTTGTACACACTTGTACAAGTTGTACACACTTGTACAAGTTGTACACACTTGTACAACCTTGTACACACTTGTACAACCTTGTACACACTTTTACAACCTTGTACACACTTGTACAACCTTGTACAAACTTGTACAAACTTGTACAACCTTTTCATCCTTGTACACATTTGTACACCCTTGTACACACTTGTACAACCTTGTACAAACCTGTACACCCTTGTACACACTTGTACAAGCTTGTACACGATTGTACACCCTTGTACACACTTGTGCACCCTTGTACACACTTGTACACCCTTGTACACACTTGTACAACCTTGTACAAACTTGTACACACTTGTACAACATTGTACAAACCTGTACACCCTTGAACACACTTGTACAACCTTGTACACACTTGTACAAACTTGTACCCCCTGTTACAACCTTGTACACACTTGTACAACCTTGTACACACTTGTACAGCCTTGTACACAATTGTACACCCATGTACACAATTTAAAAACTTGTACACACTTGTACAACCTTGTACACACTTGTACAACCTTGTACACACTTGTACAACCTTGTACACACTTGTACAACCTTGTACACACTTGTACAACCTTGTACACACTTGTACAGCCTTGTACACAATTGTACAACCTTGTACACAGTTGTACAGCCTTGTACACAATTGTACAACCTTGTACACACTTGTACAACCTTGTACACCCTTGTACACACTTTTACTTATCGTACACACTTGTACACCCTTGTACAAACTTGTACATCCTTGTACACACTTGTACAACCTTGTACAAACTTGTAAAAACTTGTACAAACTTGTACAAACTTGTACAAACTTGTACATCCTTGTACACACTTGTACAACCTTGTACAAACTTGTACAAACTTGTACATCCTTGTACACGATTTTACACCCTTGTACACAGTTGTACAACCTTGTAAAAACTTGTACAACCTTGTACACACTTGTACACCCTTGTACACACTTGTACAACCTTGTACACACTTGTACAACCTTGTACACACTTGTACAACCTTTTACACACTTGTACAACCTTGTACACACTTGTACAACCTTGTACACACTTGTACAACCTTGTACACACTTGTACAACCTTGTACACACTTGTACAACCTTGTACACACTTGTACAACCTTGTACACACTTGTACAACCTTGTACACACTTGTACAACCTTGTACACACTTGTACAACCTTGTACACACTTGTACAACCTTGTACACACTTGTACAACCTTGTACACACTTGTACAACCTTGTAAAAACTTGTACAACCTTGTACACACTTGTACAACCTTTTACACACTTGTACAACCATGTAAAAACTTGTACAACCTTGTACACACTTGTACACCCTTGTACACACTTGTACAAGCTTGTACACACTTGTACAACCTTGTACACACTTGTACACCCTTGTACACACTTGTACAACCTTTTACAAACTTGTACACACTTGTACAAACTTGTACATTATTGTACATACTTGTACACCCTTGTACACACTTGTACAACCTTGTACAAACCTGTACACCCTTGTACACACTTGTACAAGCTTCTACACACTTGTACAAGCTTGTACACACTTGTACACCCTTGTTCAAACTTGTGCACCCTTGTACATTTCTGTACACCCTTGTACACATTTGTACAACCTTGTACAAACTTGTACACACTTGTACAAACTTGTACACACTTGTACAACCTTGTACAAACTTGTACAACCTTGTACAAACTTGTACAACCTTGTACACACTTGTACAACCTTGTACACACTTGTACAAGCTTGTACACACTTGTACAAGTTGTACACACTTGTACAACCTTGTCCACACTTGTACAACCTTGTACACACTTGTACAACCTTGTACACACTTGTACAACCTTGTACAAACTTGTACAAACTTGTACAACCTTTTCATCCTTGTACACATTTGTACACCCTTGTACACACTTGTACAACCTTGTACAAACCTGTACACCCTTGTACAAACTTGTACAAGCTTGTACACACTTGTACACCCTTGTACACACTTGTACAACCTTGTACAAACTTGTACACTTGTACAACATTGTACAAACCTGTACACCCTTGTACACACTTGTACAACCTTGTACACACTTGTACAACCTTGTACCCCCTGTTACAACCTTGTACACACTTGTACAACCTTGTACACACTTGTACAGCCTTGTACACAATTGTACACCCATGTACACAATTTAAAAACTTGTACACACTTGTACAACCTTGTACACACTTGTACAACCTTGTACACACTTGTACAACCTTGTACACACTTGTACAACCTTGTACAAACTTGTACAAACTTGTACACACTTGTACACCCTTGTACACACTTGTAAAAGCTTGTACACACTTGTACAACCTTGTACACACTTGTACAACCTTGTACACAATTGTATAACCTTGTACACACTTGTACAACCTTGTACAAACTTGTACAAACTTGTACACACTTGTACACCCTTGTACACACTTGTAAAAGCTTGTACACACTTGTACAACCTTGTACACACTTGTACACCCTTGTACACACTTGTACAACCTTGTACACACTTGTACAACCTTGTACACACTTGTACAACCTTGTACACACTTGTACAGCCTTGTACACAATTGTACAACCTTGTACACACTTGTACAACCTTGTACACACTTGTACAACCTTGTACACAATTGTACAGCCTTGTACACACTTGTACAACCTTGTACACACTTGTACAGCCTTGTACAAAATTGTACAACCTTGTACACACTTGTACAGCCTTGTACACAATTGTACAACCTTGTACACACTTGTTCAACCTTGTACACACTTGTACAGCCTTGTACACAATTGTACAACCTTGTACACACTTGTACAAACTTGTACAACTTTGTACAAACTTGTACACTTGTACAACATTGTACAAACCTGTACACCCTTGTACACACTTGTACAACCTTGTACACACTTGTACAACCTTGTACCCCCTGTTACAACCTTGTACACACTTGTACAACCTTGTACACACTTGTACAGCCTTGTACACAATTGTACACCCATGTACACAATTTAAAAACTTGTACACACTTGTACAACCTTGTACACACTTGTACAACCTTGTACACACTTGTACAACCTTGTACAAACTTGTACAAACTTGTACACACTTGTACAACCTTGTACACACTTGTACAACCTTGTACACACTTGTACAACCTTGTACACACTTGTACAACCTTGTACACACTTGTACAACCTTGTACACTCTTGTACAACCTTGTACACACTTGTACAACCTTGTACAACCTTGTACACACTTGTACAACCATGTAAAAACTTGTACAACCTTGTACACACTTGTACACCCTTGTACACACTTGTACAAGCTTGTACACACTTGTACAACCTTGTACACACTTGTACACCCTTGTACACACTTGTACACCCTTGTACACACTTGTACAAGCTTGTACACACTTGTACAACCTTGTACACACTTGTACACCCTTGTACACACTTGTACAACCTTGTACAAACCTGTACACCCTTGTACACACTTGTACATGCTTGTACACACTTGTACATGCTTGTACACACTTGTACAAGCTTGTATACACTTGTACACCTTTGTTCAAACTTGTGCACCCTTGTACACTTTTGTACACCCTTGTACACATTTGTACAACCTTGTACACTCTTGTACAACCTTGTACACACTTGTACAACCTTGTACACACTTGTACAACCTTGTACAACCTTGTACACACTTGTACAACCATGTAAAAACTTGTACAACCTTGTACACACTTGTACACCCTTGTACACACTTGTACAAGCTTGTGCACACTTGTACAACCTTGTACACACTTGTACACCCTTGTACACACTTGTACAAGCTTGTACACACTTGTACAACCTTGTACACACTTGTACAACCTTGTACACACTTGTACAACCTTGTAAAACTTGTACACATTTGTACACACTTGTACTCCCTTGTACACACTTGTACAACCTTGTACAAACTTATACAATCTTGTACACACTTGTACAACCCAGTACACACTTGTACAATCTTGTACAAACTTGTACTCCCTTGTACAAACTTGTACATCCTTGTACACACTTGTACAACCTTGTACAAACTTGTACAAACTTGTACAAACTTGTACATCCTTGTACAAACTTGTACAAACTTGTACATCCTTGTACACGATTGTACACCCTTGTACACACTTGTACAACCTTGTACACACTTGTACAACCTGACACACAATTGTACAACCTTGTACACACTTGTACAGACTTGTACACACTTGTACAACCTTGGACACACTTGTACAACCTTGTACACACTTGTACAACCTTGTACACACTTGTACAACCTTGTACAAGTGTGTACAAGGTTGTACAATTGTGTACAAGGCTGTACAAGTGTGTACAAGGTTGTACAAGTGTGTACAAGGCTGTACAATTGTGTACAAGGTTGTACAAGTGTGTACAAGGTTGTACAAGTGTGTACAAGGTTGTACAATTGTGTACAAGGCTGTACAAGTGTGTACAAGGTTGTACAAGTGTGTACAAGGTTGTACAAGTGTGTACAAGGTTGTACAAGTGTGTACAAGGTTGTACAAGTGTGTACAAGGTTGTACAAGTGTGTACAAGGTTGTACAAGTGTGTACAAGGTTGTACAATTGTGTATCAGGTTGTACAAGTGTGTACAAGGTTTTACAAGTGTGTACAAGGGTGTACAATCGTGTACAAGGATGTACAAGTTTGTACAAGTTTGTACAAGTTTGTACAAGGTTGTACAAGGTTGTACAAGTGTGTACAAGGATGTACAAGTTTGTACAAGGGTGCACAAGTGTGTACAAGGGTGTACAATCGTGTACAAGCTTGTACAAGTGTGTACAAGGGTGTACAGGTTTGTACAAGGTTGTACAAGGTTGTACAAGTGTGTACAAGGTTTTACAATTGTGTACAAGGTTGTACAAGTGTGTACAAGGTTGTACAAGTGTGTACAAGGTTGTACAAGGGTGTACAACTTGTACAAGTGTGTACAAGCTTGTACAAGTGTGTACAAGGTTGTACAAGTTTGTACAAGGTTGTACAAGTGTGTACAAGTTTGTACAAGTGTGTACAAGTTTGTACAAGGTTGTACAAATGTGTACGATAAGTAAAAGTGTGTACAAGGGTGTACAAGGTTGTACAAGTGTGTACAAGGTTGTACAATTGTGTACAAGGCTGTACAAGTGTGTACAAGGTTGTACAATTGTGTACTAGGCTGTACAAGTGTGTACAAGATTGTACAAGTGTGTACAAGGTTGTACAAGTGTGTACAAGGATGTACAAGTTTGTACAAGGGTGTACAAGTGTGTACGATGTGTAAAAGTTTGGACAAGGGTGTACAAGGTTGTACAAGTGTGTACAAGGTTGTACAATTGTGTACAAGGCTGTACAAGTGTGTACAAGGTTGTACAATTTTGTACAAGGCTGTACAAGTGTGTACAAGGTTGTACAAGTGTGTACAAGGCTGTACAATTGTGTACAAGGTTGTACAAGTGTGTACAAGGTTGTACAAGTGTGTACAAGGTTGTACAATTGTGTACAAGGCTGTACAAGTGTGTACAAGGTTGTACAAGTGTGTACAAGGTTGTACAAGTGTGTACAAGGTTGTACAAGTGTGTACAAGGTTGTACAAGTGTGTACAAGGTTGTACAAGTGTGTACAAGGTTGTACAATTGTGTATCAGGTTGTACAAGTGTGTACAAGGTTGTACAAGTGTGTACAAGGGTGTACAAGGTTGTACAAGTGTGTACAAGGTTGTACAAGTGTGTACAAGGTTGTACAAGTGTGTACAAGGTTGTACAAGTGTGTACAAGTTTTTAAATTGTGTACATGGGTGTACAATTGTGTACAAGGCTGTACAAGTGTGTACAAGGTTGTACAAGTGTGTACAAGGTTGTAACAGGGGGTACAAGTTTGTACAAGTGTGTACAAGGTTGTACAAGTGTGTTCAAGGGTGTACAGGTTTGTACAATGTTGTACAAGTGTGTACAAGTTTGTACAAGGTTGTACAAGTGTGTACAAGGGTGTACAAGTGTGTACAAGGGTGCACAAGTGTGTACAAGGGTGTACAATCGTGTACAAGCTTGTACAAGTGTGTACAAGGGTGTACAGGTTTGTACAAGGTTGTACAAGTGTGTACAAGGGTGTACAAATGTGTACAAGGATGAAAAGGTTGTACAAGTTTGTACAAGTTTGTACAAGGTTGTACAAGTGTGTACAAGGTTGTAAAAGTGTGTACAAGGTTGTACAAGTGTGTACAAGGTTGTACAAGTGTGTACAACTTGTACAAGTGTGTACAACTTGTACAAGTGTGTACAAGGTTGTACAAGTGTGTACAAGGTTGTACAAGTTTGTACAAGGTTGTACAAGTGTGTACAAGTTTGTACAAGTGTGTACAAGTTTGTACAAGGTTGTACAAATGTGTACAAGGGTGTACAAAGGTGTACAAGGGTGCACAAGTTTGAACAAGGGTGTACAAGTGTGTACAAGCTTGTACAAGTGTGTACAAGCTTGTACAAGTGTGTACAAGGGTGTACAGGTTTGTACAAGGTTGTACAAGTGTGTACAAGGGTGTACAGGTTTGTACAAGGTTGTACAAGTGTGTGAAAGGGTGTACAAGTATGTACAATAATGTACAAGTTTGTACAATTGTGTACAAGTTTGTAAAAGGTTGTACAAGTGTGTACAAGGGTGTACAAGTGTGTACAAGGTTGTACAAGTGTGTACAAGCTTGTACAAGTGTGTACAAGGGTGTACAAGTGTGTACAAGGTTGTACAAGTTTTTACATGGTTGTACAAGTGTGTACAAGGTTGTACAAGTGTGTACAAGGTTGTACAAGTGTGTACAAGGTTGTACAAGTGTGTACAAGGTTGTACAAGTGTGTACAAGGTTGTACAAGTGTGTACAAGGTTGTACAAGTGTGTACAAGGTTGTACAAGTGTGTACAAGGTTGTACAAGTGTGTACAAGGTTGTACAAGTGTGTACAAGGATATATAATAATATTATAGGAAGGATAATATACAAATAAATATATATAAATGTTTTTAATCATAATATAAATACATATTTTATAATATTTTTATAATTATAATTATATATGAATGAACACTTTTTAGTAATGTTTTTGTAATTAATAATACAAATATAATAATATTATAGAAACGATAATATGCAAATAAATATTGACAGGTTTTTTTGATCATAATATAAATACATAGTTTAAAGTTTTTTTATAATTATAATTATATATGAATGAACACTTTTTAATAATGTTTTTGTTATTAATAATACATATATAATAATATTATAGGAAGTATAATATACAAATAAATATATATAAATGTTTTTGATCATAATATAAATACATATTTTATAATAATTTTATAATAATAATAATATATGAATGAACACTTTTTAATAATGTTTTTGTTATTAATAATACATATATAATAATATTATAGGAAGAATAATATACAAATAAATATATAAAAATGTTTTTGATCATAATATAAATACATATTTTATAATATTTTTATAATAATAATTATATATGAATGAACACTTTTTAATAATGTTTTTGTTATTAATAATACATATATAATAATATTATAGGAAGGATAATATGCAAATAAATATTCACAGGTTTTTTTATATATGAATGAACACTTTTTAATAATGTTTTTGTTATTAATAATACATATATAATAATATTATAGGAAGGATAATATACAAATAAATATATATAAATGTTTTTGATCATTATATAAATACATGTTTTATAATATTTTTATAATTATAATTATATATGATGAACACTTTTTAATAATGATTTTAATAATAATAATACATATATATTAATATTATAGTAAGGATAATATGCAATTAAATATTGACAGGTTTTTTTTATCATATTATAAATACATATTTTAAAATTTTTATATAAAAAAAAATAATATGAGAATGAACAATTTTTAATGATGTTTTTGTAATTAATAATACATATATAATAATATTATAGGAAGGATAATATGCAAATAAATATTCACAGGTTTTTTTTATCATAATATAAATACATATTTCAAAGTTTTTTATAATAATAATTATATATGAATGAACACTTTTTAGTAATGTTTTTGTTATTAATAATACATATATAATAATATTATAGGAAGGATAATATGCAAATAAATATTCACAGGTTTTTTTGATCATAATATAAATACATAGTTTAAAGTTTTTTTATAATAATAATTATATATGAATGAACACTTTTTAGTAATGTTTTTGTAATTAATAATACAAATATAATAATATTATAGAAACGATAATATGAAAATAAATATTGACAGGTTTTTTTGATCATAATATAAATACATAGTTTAAAGTTTTTTTATAATTATAATTATATATGAATGAACACTTTTTAATAATGTTTTTGTTATTAATAATACATATATAATAATATTATAGGAAGGATAATATACAAATAAATATATATAAATGTTTTTAATCATAATATAAATACATATTTTATAATATTTTTATAATTATAATTATATATGAATGAACACTTTTTAATAATGTTTTTAATAGTAATAATACATATATATTAATATTATAGTAAGGATAATATGCAATTAAATATTGACAGGTTTTTTTTATCATAATATAAATACATATTTAAAAATTTTTATATAAAAATAATTATATATGAATGAACACTTTTTAATGATGTTTTTGTTATTAATAATACATATAAAATAATATTATAGGAAGGATAATATACAAATAAATATATATAAATGTTTTTGATCATAATATAAATACATATTTTATAATATTTTTATAATAATAATTTTATATAAATGAATACTTTTGAATAATGTTTTTGTTATTAATAATACATATATAATAATATTATAGGAAGGATAATATACAAATAAATATATATAAATGTTTTTGATCATAATATAAATACATATTTTATAATATTTTTATAATAATAATTATATGTGAATGAACACTTTTTAATGATGTTTTTGTAATTAATAATACATATATAATAATATTATAGGAAGGATAATATGCAAATAAATATTCACAGTTTTTTTTTATCATAATATAAATACATATTTAAAATTTTTTTATAATAATAATTATATATGAATGAACACTTTTTAGTTATGTTTTTGTAATTAATAATACAAATATAATAATATTATAGAAACGATAATATGAAAATAAATATTGACAGGTTTTTTTGATCATAATATAAATACATAGTTTAAAGTTTTTTTATAATTATAATTATATATGAATGAACACTTTTTAATAATGTTTTTGTTATGAATAATACATATATAATAATATTATAGGAAGGATAATATACAAATAAATATATATAAATGTTTTTGATCATAATATAAATACATATTTTATAATATTTTTATAATTATAATTATATATGAATGAACACTTTTTAATAATGTTTTTAATAATAATAATACATATATATTAATATTATAGTAAGGATAATATGCAAATAAATATTCACAGGTTTTTTTTATCATAATATAAATACATATTTTAAAGTTTTTTATAATAATAATTATATATGAATGAACACTTTTTAGTAATGTTTTTGTAATTAATAATACAAAAATAATAATAATATTATAGAAACGATAATATGAAAATAAATATTGACAGGTTTTTTTTAATCATAATATAAATACATAGTTTAATGTTTTTTTATAATTATAATTATATATGAATGAACACTTTTTAATAATGTTTTTGTTATGAATAATACTTATATAATAATATTATAGTAAGGATAATATGCAATTAAATATTGACAGGTTTTTTTATCATAATATAAATACATATTTTATAATTTTTATATAAAAATAATTATATATGAATGAACACTTTTTAATGATGTTTTTGTTATTAATAATACATATATAATAATATTATAGGAAGGATAATATACAAATAAATATATATAAATGTTTTTGATCATAATATAAATACATATTTTATAATATTTTTATAATAATAATTATATATGAATGAACACTTTTGAATAATGTTTTTGTTATTAATTATACATATATAATAATATTATAGGAAGGATAATATACAAATAAATATATATAAATGTTTTTGATCATAATATAAATACATATTTTATAATATTTTTATAATAATAATTATATATGAATGAACACTTTTTAATAATGTTTTTGTTATTAATAATACATATATAATAATATTATAGGAAGGATAATATGCAAATAAATATTTACAGGTTTTTTTATCATAACATAAATACATATTTTAAAGTTTTTTCTAATAATAATAATATATGAATGAACACTTTTTAGTAATGTTTTTGTAATTAGTAATACAAATATAATAATATTATAGAAACGATAATATGCAAAAAAATATTGACAGGTTTTTTTAATCATAATATAAATACATAGTTTAAAGTTTTTTTATAATAATAATTATATATGAATGAACACTTTTTAGTAATGTTTTTGTAATTAATAATACAAATATAATAATATTATAGAAACGATAATATGCAAATAAATATTGACAGGTTTTTTTGATCATAATATAAATACATAGTTTAAAGTTTTTTTATAATTATAATTATATATGAATGAACACTTTTTAATAATGTTTTTGTTATTAATAATACATATATAATAATATTATAGGAAGGATAATATACAAATAAATATATATAAATGTTTTTAATCATAATATAAATACATATTTTATAATATTTTTATAATTATAATTATATATGAATGAACACTTTTTAATAATGTTTTTAATAGTAATAATACATATATATTAATATTATAGTAAGGATAATATGCAATTAAATATTGACAGGTTTTTTTTATCATAATATAAATACATATTTAAAAATTTTTATATAAAAATAATTATATATGAATGAACACTTTTTAATGATGTATTTGTTATGAATAATACATATATAATAATATTATAGGAAGGATAATATACAAATAAATATATATAAATGTTTTTGATCATAATATAAATACATATTTTATAATATTTTTATAATAATAATTATATATGAATGAACACTTTTTAATGATGTTTTTGTAATTAATAATACATATATAATAATATTATAGGAAGGATAATATGCAAATAAATATTCACAGTTTTTTTTATCATAATATAAATACATATTTAAAAGTTTTTTATAATAATAATTATATATGAATGAACACTTTTTAGTTATGTTTTTGTAATTAATAATACAAATATAATAATATTATAGAAACGATAATATGAAAATAAATATTGACAGGTTTTTTTGATCATAATATAAATACATAGTTTAAAGTTTTTTTATAATTATAATTATATATGAATGAACACTTTTTAATAATGTTTTTAATAGTAATAATACATATATATTAATATTATAGTAAGGATAATATGCAATTAAATATTGACAGGTTTTTTTTATCATAATATAAATACATATTTAAAAATTTTTATATAAAAATAATTATATATGAATGAACACTTTTTAATGATGTTTTTGTTATTAATAATACATATATAATAATATTATAGGAAGGATAATATACAAATAAATATATATAAATGTTTTTGATCATAATATAAATACATATTTTATAATATTTTTATAATAATAATTTTATATAAATGAATACTTTTGAATAATGTTTTTGTTATTAATAATACATATATAATAATATTATAGGAAGGATAATATACAAATAAATATATATAAATGTTTTTGATCATAATATAAATACATATTTTATAATATTTTTATAATAATAATTATATGTGAATGAACACTTTTTAATGATGTTTTTGTAATTAATAATACATATATAATAATATTATAGGAAGGATAATATGCAAATAAATATTCACAGTTTTTTTTTATCATAATATAAATACATATTTAAAAGTTTTTTATAATAATAATTATATATGAATGAACACTTTTTAGTTATGTTTTTGTAATTAATAATACAAATATAATAATATTATAGAAACGATAATATGAAAATAAATATTGACAGGTTTTTTTGATCATAATATAAATACATAGTTTAAAGTTTTTTTATAATTATAATTATATATGAATGAACACTTTTTAATAATGTTTTTGTTATGAATAATACATATATAATAATATTATAGGAAGGATAATATACAAATAAATATATATAAATGTTTTTGATCATAATATAAATACATATTTTATAATATTTTTATAATTATAATTATATATGAATGAACACTTTTTAATAATGTTTTTAATAATAATAATACATATATATTAATATTATAGTAAGGATAATATGCAAATAAATATTCACAGGTTTTTTTTATCATAATATAAATACATATTTTAAAGTTTTTTATAATAATAATTATATATGAATGAACACTTTTTAGTAATGTTTTTGTAATTAATAATACAAAAATAATAATAATATTATAGAAACGATAATATGAAAATAAATATTGACAGGTTTTTTTTAATCATAATATAAATACATAGTTTAATGTTTTTTTATAATTATAATTATATATGAATGAACACTTTTTAATAATGTTTTTGTTATGAATAATACTTATATAATAATATTATAGTAAGGATAATATGCAATTAAATATTGACAGGTTTTTTTATCATAATATAAATACATATTTTATAATTTTTATATAAAAATAATTATATATGAATGAACACTTTTTAATGATGTTTTTGTTATTAATAATACATATACAGTGTGTAAATTAAGTATGGAAACAAATCTGTATTTTTAAAACCGAAATAGATAGAAATATTCTATTTGTGGCAATAATAGTTAACAAAGATTCCGCAATTTTTCACATGAAAAATATTTTTTTACCCCCCTAACAGGGTAGGTGGTAGGGGGTGACTTATTTTTTTCAAATAGCAACCCCTATTGAGTGACCCCTCATTTTGAAGGGTTTGTCAAAAGAAACACAATGACGCAAATCCGAGGTGAATATCTCACTCCTAGCTAACATGGCGGATATTCCAAAATGGGCCTTTTTTTACAAAAATTAAATTTTTCATTACCCACCATTTAGGCTAGGGGTGAAATATCTACCTCGGGTTTGCGTCATTCTTTTTCTTTTAACAAACCCTTCAAAATGAGGGGTCACTCAATAGGGGTTGTTGTTGAAAAAAATAAGTCACTCCCACCCCCTACCCTGTTAAAGGGGTTGAAAAAATATTGTTGATTAAAAAAATTGCGGAACCTATGTCAACAATCAATTCCACAAACAGAATATTTCTATCTATTTCGGTTTTAAAAATACAGATTTCTTTCCATTATTTGTGAAATTGGTGCTTTTCACGTACAATAAATCAAATTTTGGAATATCCGCCATTTGGGCTAGGAGTGAGATATTCACCTTGGATTTGCGTCATTGTGTTTCTTTTGACAAACTCTTCAAAATGAGGGGTCACTCAATAGGGGTTGCTATTTGAAAAAAATAAGTCACCCCCTACCACCTACCCTGTTAGGGGGGTAAAAAAATATTTTTCATGTGAAAAATTGCGGAATCTTTGTTAACTATTATTGCCACAAATAGAATATTTCTATCTATTTCGGTTTTAAAAATACAGATTTGTTTCCATACTTAATTTACACACTGTATAATAATATTATAGGAAGGATAATATACAAATAAATATATATAAATGTTTTTGATCATAATATAAATACATATTTTATAATATTTTTATAATAATAATTATATATGAATGAACACTTTTGAATAATGTTTTTGTTATTAATTATACATATATAATAATATTATAGGAAGGATAATATACAAATAAATATATATAAATGTTTTTGATCATAATATAAATACATATTTTATAATATTTTTATAATAATAATTATATATGAATGAACACTTTTTAATAATGTTTTTGTTATTAATAATACATATATAATAATATTATAGGAAGGATAATATGCAAATAAATATTTACAGGTTTTTTTATCATAACATAAATACATATTTTAAAGTTTTTTCTAATAATAATAATATATGAATGAACACTTTTTAGTAATGTTTTTGTAATTAGTAATACAAATATAATAATATTATAGAAACGATAATATGCAAAAAAATATTGACAGGTTTTTTTAATCATAATATAAATACATAGTTTAAAGTTTTTTTATAATAATAATTATATATGAATGAACACTTTTTAGTAATGTTTTTGTAATTAATAATACAAATATAATAATATTATAGAAACGATAATATGCAAATAAATATTGACAGGTTTTTTTGATCATAATATAAATACATAGTTTAAAGTTTTTTTATAATTATAATTATATATGAATGAACACTTTTTAATAATGTTTTTGTTATTAATAATACATATATAATAATATTATAGGAAGGATAATATACAAATAAATATATATAAATGTTTTTAATCATAATATAAATACATATTTTATAATATTTTTATAATTATAATTATATATGAATGAACACTTTTTAATAATGTTTTTAATAGTAATAATACATATATATTAATATTATAGTAAGGATAATATGCAATTAAATATTGACAGGTTTTTTTTATCATAATATAAATACATATTTAAAAATTTTTATATAAAAATAATTATATATGAATGAACACTTTTTAATGATGTATTTGTTATGAATAATACATATATAATAATATTATAGGAAGGATAATATACAAATAAATATATATAAATGTTTTTGATCATAATATAAATACATATTTTATAATATTTTTATAATAATAATTATATATGAATGAACACTTTTTAATGATGTTTTTGTAATTAATAATACATATATAATAATATTATAGGAAGGATAATATGCAAATAAATATTCACAGTTTTTTTTTATCATAATATAAATACATATTTAAAAGTTTTTTATAATAATAATTATATATGAATGAACACTTTTTAGTTATGTTTTTGTAATTAATAATACAAATATAATAATATTATAGAAACGATAATATGAAAATAAATATTGACAGGTTTTTTTGATCATAATATAAATACATAGTTTAAAGTTTTTTTATAATTATAATTATATATGAATGAACACTTTTTAATAATGTTTTTGTTATGAATAATACATATATAATAATATTATAGGAAGGATAATATACAAATAAATATATATAAATGTTTTTGATCATAATATAAATACATATTTTATAATATTTTTATAATTATAATTATATATGAATGAACACTTTTTAATAATGTTTTTAATAATAATAATACATATATATTAATATTATAGTAAGGATAATATGCAAATAAATATTCACAGGTTTTTTTTTATCATAATATAAATACATATTTTAAAGTTTTTTATAATAATAATTATATATGAATGAACACTTTTTAGTAATGTTTTTGTAATTAATAATACAAATATAATAATATTATAGAAACGATAATATGAAAATAAATATTGACAGGTTTTTTTAAATCATAATATAAATACATAGTTTAATGTTTTTTTATAATTATAATTATATATGAATGAACACTTTTTAATAATGTTTTTGTTATGAATAATACTTATATAATAATATTATAGTAAGGATAATATGCAATTAAATATTGACAGGTTTTTTTATCATAATATAAATACATATTTTATAATTTTTATATAAAAATAATTATATATGAATGAACACTTTTTAATGATGTTTTTGTTATTAATAATACATATATAATAATATTATAGGAAGGATAATATACAAATAAATATATATAAATGTTTTTGATCATAATATAAATACATATTTTATAATATTTTTATAATAATAATTATATATGAATGAACACTTTTGAATAATGTTTTTGTTATTAATTATACATATATAATAATATTATAGGAAGGATAATATACAAATAAATATATATAAATGTTTTTGATCATAATATAAATACATATTTTATAATATTTTTATAATAATAATTATATATGAATGAACACTTTTTAATAATGTTTTTGTTATTAATAATACATATATAATAATATTATAGGAAGGATAATATGCAAATAAATATTTACAGGTTTTTTTATCATAACATAAATACATATTTTAAAGTTTTTTCTAATAATAATAATATATGAATGAACACTTTTTAGTAATGTTTTTGTAATTAGTAATACAAATATAATAATATTATAGAAACGATAATATGCAAAAAAATATTGACAGGTTTTTTTAATCATAATATAAATACATAGTTTAAAGTTTTTTTATAATAATAATTATATATGAATGAACACTTTTTAGTAATGTTTTTGTAATTAATAATACAAATATAATAATATTATAGAAACGATAATATGCAAATAAATATTGACAGGTTTTTTTTATCATAATATAAATACATAGTTTAAAGTTTTTTTATAATTATAATTATATATGAATGAACACTTTTTAATAATGTTTTTGTTATTAATAATACATATATAATAATATTATAGGAAGGATAATATACAAATAAATATATATAAATGTTTTTAATCATAATATAAATACATATTTTATAATATTTTTATAATTATAATTATATATGAATGAACACTTTTTAATAATGTTTTTAATAGTAATAATACATATATATTAATATTATAGTAAGGATAATATGCAATTAAATATTGACAGGTTTTTTTTATCATAATATAAATACATATTTAAAAATTTTTATATAAAAATAATTATATATGAATGAACACTTTTTAATGATGTTTTTGTTATTAATAATACATATATAATAATATTATAGGAAGGGTAATATACAAATAAATATATATAAATGTTTTTGATCATAATATAAATACATATTTTATAATATTTTTATAATAATAATTTTATATAAATGAATACTTTTGAATAATGTTTTTGTTATTAATAATACATATATAATAATATTATAGGAAGGATAATATACAAATAAATATATATAAATGTTTTTGATCATAATATAAATACATATTTTATAATATTTTTATAATAATAATTATATATGAATGAACACTTTTTAATGATGTTTTTGTAATTAATAATACATATATAATAATATTATAGGAAGGATAATATGCAAATAAATATTCACAGTTTTTTTTATCATAATATAAATACATATTTAAAAGTTTTTATAATAATAATTATATATGAATGAACACTTTTTAGTTATGTTTTTGTAATTAATAATACAAATATAATAATATTATAGAAACGATAATATGAAAATAAATATTGACAGGTTTTTTTGATCATAATATAAATACATAGTTTAAAGTCGTTTATAATTATAATTATATATGAATGAACACTTTTTAATAATGTTTTTGTTATGAATAATACATATATAATAATATTATAGGAAGGATAATATACAAATAAATATATATAAATGTTTTTGATCATAATATAAATACATATTTTATAATATTTTTATAATTATAATTATATATGAATGAACACTTTTTAATAATGTTTTTAATAATAATAATACATATATATTAATATTATAGTAAGGATAATATGCAAATAAATATTCACAGGTTTTTTTTATCATAATATAAATACATATTTTAAAGTTTTTTATAATAATAATTATATATGAATGAACACTTTTTAGTAATGTTTTTGTAATTAATAATACAAATATAATAATATTATAGAAACGATAATATGAAAATAAATATTGACAGGTTTTTTTTAATCATAATATAAATACATAGTTTAATGTTTTTTTATAATTATAATTATATATGAATGAACACTTTTTAATAATGTTTTTGTTATGAATAATACTTATATAATAATATTATAGTAAGGATAATATGCAATTAAATATTGACAGGTTTTTTTATCATAATATAAATACATATTTTATAATTTTTATATAAAAATAATTATATATGAATGAACACTTTTTAATGATGTTTTTGTTATTAATAATACATATATAATAATATTATAGGAAGGATAATATACAAATAAATATATATAAATGTTTTTGATCATAATATAAATACATATTTTATAATATTTTTATAATAATAATTATATATGAATGAACACTTTTGAATAATGTTTTTGTTATTAATTATACATATATAATAATATTATAGGAAGGATAATATACAAATAAATATATATAAATGTTTTTGATCATAATATAAATACATATTTTATAATATTTTTATAATAATAATTATATATGAATGAACACTTTTTAATGATGTTTTTGTAATTAATAATACATATATAATAATATTATAGGAAGGATAATATGCAAATAAATATTCACAGTTTTTTTTATCATAATATAAATACATATTTAAAAGTTTTTTATAATAATAATTATATGAATGAACACTTTTTAGTTATGTTTTTGTAATTAATAATACAAATATAATAATATTATAGAAACGATAATATGAAAATAAATATTGACAGGTTTTTTTGATCATAATATAAATACATAGTTTAAAGTTTTTTTATAATTATAATTATATATGAATGAACACTTTTTAATAATGTTTTTGTTATGAATAATACATATATAATAATATTATAGGAAGGATAATATACAAATAAATATATATAAATGTTTTTGATCATAATATAAATACATATTTTTTAATATTTTTATAATTATAATTATATATGAATGAACACTTTTTAATAATGTTTTTAATAATAATAATACATATATATTAATATTATAGTAAGGATAATATGCAAATAAATATTCACAGGTTTTTTTTATCATAATATAAATACATATTTTAAAGTTTTTTATAATAATAATTATATATGAATGAACACTTTTTAGTAATGTTTTTGTAATTAATAATACAAATATAATAATATTATAGAAACGATAATATGAAAATAAATATTGACAGGTTTTTTTGATCATAATATAAATACATAGTTTAATGTTTTTTTATAATTATAATTATATATGAATGAACACTTTTTAATAATGTTTTTGTTATGAATAATACTTATATAATAATATTATAGTAAGGATAATATGCAATTAAATATTGACAGGTTTTTTTATCATAATATAAATACATATTTTATAATTTTTATATAAAAATAATTATATATGAATGAACACTTTTTAATGATGTTTTTGTTATTAATAATACATATATAATAATATTATAGGAAGGATAATATACAAATAAATATATATAAATGTTTTTGATCATAATATAAATACATATTTTATAATATTTTTATAATAATAATTATATATGAATGAACACTTTTGAATAATGTTTTTGTTATTAATTATACATATAAATTAATATTATAGGAAGGATAATATACAAATAAATATATATAAATGTTTTTGATCATAATATAAATACATATTTTATAATATTTTTATAATAATAATTATATATGAATGAACACTTTTTAATAATGTTTTTGTTATTAATAATACATATATAATAATATTATAGGAAGGATAATATGCAAATAAATATTTACAGGTTTTTTTATCATAACATAAATACATATTTTAAAGTTTTTTATTATAATAATAATATATGAATGAACACTTTTTAGTAATGTTTTTGTAATTAGTAATACAAATATAATAATATTATAGAAACGATAATATGCAAAAAAATATTGACAGGTTTTTTTAATCATAATATAAATACATAGTTTAAAGTTTTTTTATAATAATAATTATATATGAATGAACACTTTTTAGTAATGTTTTTGTAATTAATAATACAAATATAATAATATTATAGAAACGATAATATGCAAATAAATATTGACAGGTTTTTTGATCATAATATAAATACATAGTTTAAAGTTTTTTTATAATTATAATTATATATGAATGAACACTTTTTAATAATGTTTTTGTTATGAATAATACATATATAATAATATTATAGGAAGGATAATATACAAATAAATATATATAAATGTTTTTGATCATAATATAAATACATATTTTATAATATTTTTATAATAATAATAATATATGAATGAACACTTTTTAATAATGTTTTTGTTATGAATAATACATATATAATAATATTATAGGAAGGATAATATACAAATAAATATATATAAATGTTTTTGATCATAATATAAATACATATTTTATAATATTTTTATAATAATAATTATATATGAATGAAAATTTTTAATAATGTTTTTGTTATTAATAATACATATATAATAATATTATAGGAAGGATAATATACAAATAAATATATATAAATGTTTTTGATCATAATATAAATACATATTTTATAATATTTTTATAATAATAATTATATATGAATGAACACTTTTTAATGATGTTTTTGTAATTAATAATACATATATAATAATATTATAGGAAGGATAATATGCAAATAAATATTCACAGTTTTTTTTTATCATAATATAAATACATATTTAAAAGTTTTTTATATTAATAATTATATATGAATGAACACTTTTTAGTAATGTTTTTGTAATTAATAATACAAATATAATAATATTATAGAAACGATAATATGAAAATAAATATTGACAGGTTTTTTTTATCATAATATAAATACATAGTTTAAAGTTTTTTTATAATTATAATTATATATGAATGAACACTTTTTAATAATGTTTTTGTTATGAATAATACATAATATAATAATATTATAGGAAGGATAATATACAAATAAATATATAAAAATGTTTTTGATCATAATATAAATACATATTTTATAATATTTTTATAATTATAATTATATATGAATGAACACTTTTTAATAATGTTTTTAATAATAATAATACATATATATTAATATTATAGTAAGGATAATATGCAATTAAATATTGACAGGTTTTTTTTTATCATAATATAAATACATATTTTATAATTTTTATATAAAAATAATTATATATGAATGAACACTTTTTAATGATGTTTTTGTTATTAATAATACATATATAATAATATTATAGTAAGGATAATATGCAATTAAATATTGACAGGTTTTTTATCATAAAATAAATACATATTTTATAATTTTTATATAAAAATAATTATATATGAATGAACACTTTTTAATGATGTTTTTGTTATTAATAATACATATATAATAATATTATAGGAAGGATAATATACAAATAAATATATATAAATGTTTTTGATCATAATATAAATACATATTTTATAATATTTTTATAATAATAATTATATATGAATGAACACTTTTGAATAATGTTTTTGTTATTAATTATACATATATAATAATATTATAGGAAGGATAATATGCAAATAAATATTTACAGGTATTTTTATCATAACATAAATACATATTTTAAAGTTTTTTATAATAATAATAATATATGAATGAACACTTTTTAGTAATGTTTTTGTAATTAGTAATACAAATATAATAATATTATAGAAACGATAATATGCAAAAAAATATTGACAGGTTTTTTTAATCATAATATAAATACATAGTTTAAAGTTTTTTTATAATAATAATTATATATGAATGAACACTTTTTAGTAATGTTTTTGTAATTAATAATACAAATATAATAATATTATAGAAACGATAATATGCAAATAAATATTGACAGGTTTTTTTGATCATAATATAAATACATAGTTTAAAGTTTTTTTATAATTATAATTATATATGAATGAACACTTTTTAATAATGTTTTTGTTATGAATAATACATATATAATAATATTATAGGAAGGATAATATACAAATAAATATATATAAATGTTTTTGATCATAATATAAATACATATTTTATAATATTTTTATAATAATAATAATATATGAATGAACACTTTTTAATAATGTTTTTGTTATGAATAATACATATATAATAATATTATAGGAAGGATAACATACAAATAAATATATATAAATGTTTTTGATCATAATATAAATACATATTTTATAATATTTTTATAATAATAATTATATATGAATGAACACTTTTTAATAATGTTTTTGTTATTAATAATACATATATAATAATATTATAGGAAGGATAATATACAAATAAATATATATAAATGTTTTTGATCATAATATAAATACATATTTTATAATATTTTTATAATAATAATTATATATGAATGAACACTTTTTAATGATGTTTTTGTAATTAATAATACATATATAATAATATTATAGGAAGGATAATATGCAAATAAATATTCACAGTTTTTTTTTATCATAATATAAATACATATTTAAAAGTTTTTTATATTAATAATTATATATGAATGAACACTTTTTTGTAATGTTTTTGTAATTAATAATACAAATATAATAATATTATAGAAACGATAATATGAAAATAAATATTGACAGGTTTTTTTGATCATAATATAAATACATAGTTTAAAGTTTTTTTATAATTATAATTATATATGAATGAGAACTTTTTAATAATGTTTTTGTTATGAATAATACATATATAATAATATTATAGGAAGGATAATATACAAATAAATATTTAAAAATGTTTTTGATCATAATATAAATACATATTTTATAATATTTTTATAATTATAATTATATATGAATGAACACTTTTTAATAATGTTTTTAATAATAATAATACATATATATTAATATTATAGTAAGGATAATATGCAATTAAATATTGACAGGTTTTTTTTTATCATAGTATAAATACATATTTTATAATTTTTATATAAAAATAATTATATATGAATGAACACTTTTTAATGATGTTTTTGTTATTAATAATACATATATAATAATATTATAGGAAGGATAATATACAAATAAATATATATAAATGTTTTTGATCATAATATAAATACATATTTTATAATATTTTTATAATAATAATTATATATGAATGAACACTTTTTAATGATGTTTTTGTAATTAATAATACATATATAATAATATTATAGGAAGGATAATATGCAAATAAATATTCACAGTTTTTTTATCATAATATAAATACATATTTAAAAGTTTTTTATAATAATAATTATATATGAATGAACACTTTTTAGTAATGTTTTTGTAATTAATAAAACAAATATAATAATATTATAGAAACGATAATATGAAAATAAATATTGACAGGTTTTTTTGATCATAATATAAATACATAGTTTAAAGTCGTTTATAATTATAATTATATATGAATGAACACTTTTTAATAATGTTTTTGTTATGAATAATACATATATAATAATATTATAGGAAGGATAATATACAAATAAATATATATAAATGTTTTTGATCATAATATAAATACATATTTTATAATATTTTTATAATTATAATTATATATGAATGAACACTTTTTAATAATGTTTTTAATAATAATAATACATATATATTAATATTATAGTAAGGATAATATGCAAATAAATATTCACAGGTTTTTTTATCATAATATAAATACATATTTTAAAGTTTTTTATAATAATAATTATATATGAATGAACACTTTTTAGTAATGTTTTTGTAATTAATAATACAAATATAATAATATTATAGAAACGATAATATGAAAATAAATATTGACAGGTTTTTTTTAATCATAATATAAATACATAGTTTAATGTTTTTTTATAATTATAATTATATATGAATGAACACTTTTTAATAATGTTTTTGTTATGAATAATACTTATATAATAATATTATAGTAAGGATAGTATGCAATTAAATATTGACAGGTTTTTTTATCATAATATAAATACATATTTTATAATTTTTATATAAAAATAATTATATATGAATGAACACTTTTTAATGATGTTTTTGTTATTAATAATACATATATAATAATATTATAGGAAGGATAATATACAAATAAATATATATAAATGTTTTTGATCATAATATAAATACATATTTTATAATATTTTTATAATAATAATTATATATGAATGAACACTTTTGAATAATGTTTTTGTTATTAATTATACATATATAATAATATTATAGGAAGGATAATATACAAATAAATATATATAAATGTTTTTGATCATAATATAAATACATATTTTATAATATTTTTATAATAATAATTATATATGAATGAACACTTTTTAATGATGTTTTTGTAATTAATAATACATATATAATAATATTATAGGAAGGATAATATGCAAATAAATATTCACAGTTTTTTTTATCATAATATAAATACATATTTAAAAGTTTTTTATAATAATAATTATTTATGAATGAACACTTTTTAGTTATGTTTTTGTAATTAATAATACAAATATAATAATATTATAGAAACGATAATATGAAAATAAATATTGACAGGTTTTTTTGATCATAATATAAATACATAGTTTAAAGTTTTTTTATAATTATAATTATATATGAATGAACACTTTTTAATAATGTTTTTGTTATGAATAATACATATATAATAATATTATAGGAAGGATAATATACAAATAAATATATATAAATGTTTTTGATCATAATATAAATACATATTTTTTAATATTTTTATAATTATAATTATATATGAATGAACACTTTTTAATAATGTTTTTAATAATAATAATACATATATATTAATATTATAGTAAGGATAATATGCAAATAAATATTCACAGGTTTTTTTTATCATAATATAAATACATATTTTAAAGTTTTTTATAATAATAATTATATATGAATGAACACTTTTTAGTAATGTTTTTGTAATTAATAATACAAATATAATAATATTATAGAAACGATAATATGAAAATAAATATTGACAGGTTTTTTTGATCATAATATAAATACATAGTTTAATGTTTTTTTATAATTATAATTATATATGAATGAACACTTTTTAATAATGTTTTTGTTATGAATAATACTTATATAATAATATTATAGTAAGGATAATATGCAATTAAATATTGACAGGTTTTTTTATCATAATATAAATACATATTTTATAATTTTTATATAAAAATAATTATATATGAATGAACACTTTTTAATGATGTTTTTGTTATTAATAATACATATATAATAATATTATAGGAAGGATAATATACAAATAAATATATATAAATGTTTTTGATCATAATATAAATACATATTTTATAATATTTTTATAATAATAATTATATATGAATGAACACTTTTGAATAATGTTTTTGTTATTAATTATACATATATAATAATATTATAGGAAGGATAATATACAAATAAATATATATAAATGTTTTTGATCATAATATAAATACATATTTTATAATATTTTTATAATAATAATTATATATGAATGAACACTTTTTAATAATGTTTTTGTTATTAATAATACATATATAATAATATTATAGGAAGGATAATATGCAAATAAATATTTACAGGTTTTTTTATCATAACATAAATACATATTTAAAAGTTTTTTATAATAATAATTATATATGAATGAACACTTTTTAGTTATGTTTTTGTAATTAATAATACAAATATAATAATATTATAGAAACGATAATATGAAAATAAATATTGACAGGTTTTTTTGATCATAATATAAATACATAGTTTAAAGTTTTTTTATAATTATAATTATATATGAATGAACACTTTTTAATAATGTTTTTGTTATGAATAATACATATATAATAATATTATAGGAAGGATAATATGCAAATAAATATTTACAGGTTTTTTTATCATAACATAAATACATATTTTAAAGTTTTTTATAATAATAATAATATATGAATGAACACTTTTTAGTAATGTTTTTGTAATTAGTAATACAAATATAATAATATTATAGAAACGATAATATGCAAAAAAATATTGACAGGTTTTTTTAATCATAATATAAATACATAGTTTAAAGTTTTTTTATAATAATAATTATATATGAATGAACACTTTTTAGTAATGTTTTTGTAATTAATAATACAAATATAATAATATTATAGAAACGATAATATGCAAATAAATATTGACAGGTTTTTTGATCATAATATAAATACATAGTTTAAAGTTTTTTTATAATTATAATTATATATGAATGAACACTTTTTAATAATGTTTTTGTTATGAATAATACATATATAATAATATTATAGGAAGGATAATATACAAATAAATATATATAAATGTTTTTGATCATAATATAAATACATATTTTATAATATTTTTATAATAATAATAATATATGAATGAACACTTTTTAATAATGTTTTTGTTATGAATAATACATATATAATAATATTATAGGAAGGATAATATACAAATAAATATATATAAATGTTTTTGATCATAATATAAATACATATTTTATAATATTTTTATAATAATAATTATATATGAATGAACACTTTTTAATAATGTTTTTGTTATTAATAATACATATATAATAATATTATAGGAAGGATAATATACAAATAAATATATATAAATGTTTTTGATCATAATATAAATACATATTTTATAATATTTTTATAATAATAATTATATATGAATGAACACTTTTTAATGATGTTTTTGTAATTAATAATACATATATAATAATATTATAGGAAGGATAATATGCAAATAAATATTCACAGTTTTTTTTTATCATAATATAAATACATATTTAAAAGTTTTTTATATTAATAATTATATATGAATGAACACTTTTTAGTAATGTTTTTGTAATTAATAATACAAATATAATAATATTATAGAAACGATAATATGAAAATAAATATTGACAGGTTTTTTTTATCATAATATAAATACATAGTTTAACGTTTTTTTATAATTATAATTATATATGAATGAACACTTTTTAATAATGTTTTTGTTATGAATAATACATATATAATAATATTATAGGAAGGATAATATACAAATAAATATATAAAAATGTTTTTGATCATAATATAAATACATATTTTATAATATTTTTATAATTATAATTATATATGAATGAACACTTTTTAATAATGTTTTTAATAATAATAATACATATATATTAATATTATAGTAAGGATAATATGCAATTAAATATTGACAGGTTTTTTTTTATCATAATATAAATACATATTTTATAATTTTTATATAAAAATAATTATATATGAATGAACACTTTTTAATGATGTTTTTGTTATTAATAATACATATATAATAATATTATAGTAAGGATAATATGCAATTAAATATTGACAGGTTTTTTTATCATAATATAAATACATATTTTATAATTTTTATATAAAAATAATTATATATGAATGAACACTTTTTAATGATGTTTTTGTTATTAATAATACATATATAATAATATTATAGGAAGGATAATATACAAATAAATATATATAAATGTTTTTGATCATAATATAAATACATATTTTATAATATTTTTATAATAATAATTATATATGAATGAACACTTTTGAATAATGTTTTTGTTATTAATTATACATATATAATAATATTATAGGAAGGATAATATGCAAATAAATATTTACAGGTTTTTTTATCATAACATAAATACATATTTTAAAGTTTTTTATAATAATAATAATATATGAATGAACACTTTTTAGTAATGTTTTTGTAATTAGTAATACAAATATAATAATATTATAGAAACGATAATATGCAAAAAAATATTGACAGGTTTTTTTAATCATAATATAAATACATAGTTTAAAGTTTTTTTATAATAATAATTATATATGAATGAACACTTTTTAGTAATGTTTTTGTAATTAATAATACAAATATAATAATATTATAGAAACGATAATATGCAAATAAATATTGACAGGTTTTTTTGATCATAATATAAATACATAGTTTAAAGTTTTTTTATAATTATAATTATATATGAATGAACACTTTTTAATAATGTTTTTGTTATGAATAATACATATATAATAATATTATAGGAAGGATAATATACAAATAAATATATATAAATGTTTTTGATCATAATATAAATACATATTTCATAATATTTTTATAATAATAATAATATATGAATGAACACTTTTTAATAATGTTTTTGTTATGAATAATACATATATAATAATATTATAGGAAGGATAACATACAAATAAATATATATAAATGTTTTTGATCATAATATAAATACATATTTTATAATATTTTTATAATAATAATTATATATGAATGAACACTTTTTAATAATGTTTTTGTTATTAATAATACATATATAATAATATTATAGGAAGGATAATATACAAATAAATATATATAAATGTTTTTGATCATAATATAAATACATATTTTATAATATTTTTATAATAATAATTATATATGAATGAACACTTTTTAATGATGTTTTTGTAATTAATAATACATATATAATAATATTATAGGAAGGATAATATGCAAATAAATATTCACAGTTTTTTTTTATCATAATATAAATACATATTTAAAAGTTTTTTATATTAATAATTATATATGAATGAACACTTTTTTGTAATGTTTTTGTAATTAATAATACAAATATAATAATATTATAGAAACGATAATATGAAAATAAATATTGACAGGTTTTTTTGATCATAATATAAATACATAGTTTAAAGTTTTTTTATAATTATAATTATATATGAATGAGAACTTTTTAATAATGTTTTTGTTATGAATAATACATATATAATAATATTATAGGAAGGATAATATACAAATAAATATTTAAAAATGTTTTTGATCATAATATAAATACATATTTTATAATATTTTTATAATTATAATTATATATGAATGAACACTTTTTAATAATGTTTTTAATAATAATAATACATATATATTAATATTATAGTAAGGATAATATGCAATTAAATATTGACAGGTTTTTTTTATCATAGTATAAATACATATTTTATAATTTTTATATAAAAATAATTATATATGAATGAACACTTTTTAATGATGTTTTTGTTATTAATAATACATATATAATAATATTATAGGAAGGATAATATACAAATAAATATATATAAATGTTTTTGATCATAATATAAATACATATTTTATAATATTTTTATAATAATAATTATATATGAATGAACACTTTTTAATGATGTTTTTGTAATTAATAATACATATATAATAATATTATAGGAAGGATAATATGCAAATAAATATTCACAGTTTTTTTATCATAATATAAATACATATTTAAAAGTTTTTTATAATAATAATTATATATGAATGAACACTTTTTAGTAATGTTTTTGTAATTAATAATACAAATATAATAATATTATAGAAACGATAATATGAAAATAAATATTGACAGGTTTTTTTGATCATAATATAAATACATAGTTTAAAGTTTTTTTATAATTATAATTATATATGAATGAACACTTTTTAATAATGTTTTTGTTATGAATAATACATATATAATAATATTATAGGAAGGATAATATACAAATAAATATATAAAAATGTTTTTGATCATAATATAAATACATATTTTATAATATTTTTTTAATTATAATTATATATGAATGAACACTTTTTAATAATGTTTTTAATAATAATAATACATATATATTAATATTATAGTAAGGATAATATGCAATTAAATATTGACAGGTTTTTTTTATCATAATATAAATACATATTTTATAATTTTTATATAACAATAATTATATATGAATGAACACTTTTTAATGATGTTTTTGTTATTAATAATACATATATAATAATATTATAGGAAGGATAATATACAAATAAATATATATAAATGTTTTTGATCATAATATAAATACATATTTTATAATATTTTTATAATAATAATTATATATGAATGAACACTTTTGAATAATATTTTTGTTATTAATAATACATATATAATAATATTATAGGAAGGATAATATGCAAATAAATATTCACAAGTTTTTTTATCATAATATAAATACATATTTTAAAGTTTTTTATAATAATAATAATATATGAATGAACACTTTTTAGTAATGTTTTTGTAATTAATAATACAAATATAATAATATTATAGAAACGATAATATGCAAATAAATATTGACAGGTTTTTTTGATCATAATATAAATACATAGTTTAAAGTTTTTTTATAATAATAATTATATATGAATGAACACTTTTTAGTAATGTTTTTGTTATTAATAATACATATATAATAATATTATAGGAAGGATAATATACAAATAAATATATATAAATGTTTTTGATCATAATATAAATACATATTTTATAATATTTTTATAATTATAATTATATATGAATGAACACTTTTTAATAATGTTTTTAATAGTAATAATACATATATATTAATATTATAGTTTTTTTTTTTTTTTTTTTTTTTTTTTTTTTTTTAGGGTGAGGAGGGAAAATGCTTTTACGCACACAGGTAGCCAGCCTGTAGTGTGAGACTCCTGAGTTTATCACAGACTACTCACTAAAAAACCCCCTCTACTCTGTTGGACACAGACCTGGAATTGTTTGTCACATTACTTCAAGTCAGGCCAACATGTGACCTAAGCCCACAGGGCTCGCACCGTTTCTGGCATTATTTATTTTTTGACCTACACCGCATCCCGGTCGAGGTCAAGCTTCTTGGCGCGGAGAACACCCTGGATGTAAAGTGACACACAGGTCCAATTGTCCTCACCCTCCATCATCATCGGTATGACCGTGTCCACCGACAGCAGTCCTACGAACTGTTGAGCCTCTAGGCGGGGCCTTTCCCAATGCTGGCAGTGGAAGAAAGTGTGTTCCACGTCATCGGGAATGCCTGGGCAGTATATGCAATCGGGTGACACGGCTTTGCCCATCCTGAACAAGTACGACCGGAAAAAGCCGTGACCCGTCAGAAATTGGGTGAGGTAGAAGTTCACCTCTCCGCACCGCCGATTAACCCAAGGTTGGACCTGTTGTATCAGTCGCCTGGTCCAGAGCCCCCTTGTCTCCTGTTCCCAGCTCTCCTGCCACAGCTGGAAGGTCCGGGTGCGTTCCTCAATACTTGCCTGGTCCTCCCCACGGCGCTGATAAATTGCCTTCCTCTCCGCCGCCAAAAGTTTGACGGGGATGACTCCAGCAACCACCAGGACGGCGGGTTCGGACACTGTTCGATAGGCAGATGCTACCCTTAGTGCTGCCTGACGCTGCACTCGGGCGAGCCGCATCCTATATACCTCCTTATTGAGAGCGTCTGCCCAGACCTCCGCACCGTACAGGAGCACTGACTGGACCGCAGACATCAACAGCCTTCTGCGGCTGGACCGTGGACCTCCGACATTGGCCATTAACCGACTAAGGGAAGAAACCATTTTAGCGGCCTTGTCCGCCGTACGGGTGATCTGGTCTCGCCAGCTGAGCTTGCTATCCACCATGACCCCAAGGTACTTTGCGGCACGAGTGGTTTGGACTTCAACGTTCCCCACCATCAAAGGCACGATGGTGTCAATCCTCTTTTTAGTCAGAATGACAATCTCAGTTTTGCTCAGAGCGAGCGAGAGACCATGTTCTGCCATCCATGCGTTAATGGTTCGCATGACTCGATTTAGTTTCAGCTGGGCAAGCTCAATGCTACGTGCAGCTATTAAAGCCGCAACGTCATCTGCATACCCAACTAGGACGGTTTCCTCAGGCATCTCGGATCTCAAGAGGCTGTCGTAGGCGACGTTCCAGAGGTCCGGGCCCAGTATGGATCCTTGAGCAGCACCAGAAGTTACATCCATCGTCCTGGAGCCTTCTGTAGTGTCGTAAATGATGAGGCGGTACCGGAGGTAGTCCTCTATCATGCGCATGAGGTATGCCGGGACGTGGAAAGTGTTCTCCAGTGCGTCGAGCATATCGCACCACCTCGCGGAATTAAATGCGTTTCGCACATCAAGTGTTACAAGCAGCACAACCCGACGAGAATAGTTGTTAAACTCCTCAGCTCTCATTACGGCTCGCTTTACCTCCTCAATAGCGTCAACCGTTGACCGTCCCTTCCTGAAACCGTACTGACGAGGGGATAGATTCCCTGCAGCAACCACGGCTGAATTCAGTCGGGAACGGATCAACTTTTCCAAGACTTTCCCAGCAGTGTCCAACATACAGAGAGGTCTGTAAGAGGAGGGTAGGTCTGGGTTTCCTTTTCCCTTCCCCACGAGCACAAGCCTAGCTGTTTTCCAGCAGAAGGGAAACTTCCCCTCGGCCAGACAGGCATTGTACGTGCTCAAAAGGATTTGTGGGTTTATTGAAAAGACTTTCTTCAGGGCCTCACCAGGTACCCCATCCGGTCCAGGAGCCTTGTTGTTCTTCAGGGACAGAACGGCCGCCTCCAACTCCTCGAGACTGAAAAGCGGTACGTCGTCCACCCTTCCGAACTCCCGCAATGGACGCAGTGTGTGAGTCGGGAAAAGGGACTTTACGATCCTCTCCATAGAGGCCCCGTCCATAACGGAAGGTGGAGAGCGGGTGCCAAGCTTCTTGGTTACTATCTTGTAACCAAGGCCCCACGGATCGGAATCGACATCGTCCCTTAATTTCTCCCAGCAACTGCGTTTGCTCCGGTTAATGGCCCGGCGAAGAGACTTCCTTGCCACCTTGTAAGCGTCAGACTTAAGACGTCTATCTTCAGGTTCTCTAGCCCTGGTAGCAAGACGTCTGGCTCTCAATGCTGCCCGTCGTAGTTCTGCGATCTCGGTTGTCCACCAGTACACAGGTCGCTTATCGCACCGGGATATCCTGCGAGGCATTGACTCTTCGCAGGCCGAGACTATCAGCCTCATCAATGATGTAACTGATGTCTCTGCGTGAGCCACGCCGGATGCAGCAGGTACCACTGGCTCTCCCCGTAGTATGACTTCGGTGAATTTGGCCACGTCCAGCTTTTTGGTGTTCCACCGAACGGGCACCTGCCGAGACACGGTAGCTTGTCTCTGATGACTATCCATGACATCAAAAATGATGTACTGGTGGTCACTGGCCGTATAATCCTCTAGGACTCTCCAGGCTCGTATCCTCGGCAAGAGGGACTCAGATGCAAGCGTGATGTCTGGGATCGTTCCCCTCATTCCGGGACGCTGGAAAGTTGGCGTGTTGCCCTCGTTTATGACAACAAGTCCAGCCCTGGCAGCAAAGTCCAGGATGTACTTCCCCCGGGAATTAGTGAGAGTCATTCCCCACTCGACAGCCCTAGCATTGAAATCCCCCGCCACGACAACGTGCCCGGCGGTATCGCGCACGCTCTCTTCCAGGCGGTCTATCTTTCCACGAAAGTCACGGATAGCCTCGTTGGGGGTGAGGTATACACTAAAGTAAGTGACATCCCCGCACCGGACCCAAACGAATCCTCGGCCCTTCGCGTGACTCCTTACCTGCACTTTAGCTGTATTACAAACCCAGAACGCAGCAGTACCAAGTGTATCGGGAAACCAAAGAGATGGGTCCCTGTCCCGGTACTGATACTGTTCGCTGACCAAGAGCGCGTCAACACCGTGTTCGAGGGCAAGCTGACTGAGAAGCGCGTCAGCCGTCCTGGATCGATCTACATTGCACTGGAGGATCCTTATCTTCGTGGTTGGGCTTTCGCTTGTTGTAGTGCGCCTTTAAATGCACTGCACTGCCCAGACCCAGCTATATGTTTAGCGTTTTTATCATTGAGGCCTTTCTCCTTACAGAGGAAACAGGTCTCAACTTTACAGTCCCTACGAGTGTGACCCACCTCCCCGCATCGAAGGCAGTTCTTGCCTCGGTCGGGCCCTTCGCAGTTTCGGGAGGAATGGCCGAAATCAAGGCATTTAAAACACCTCGTTACTTCCACCCTCCGTCTCAACCTGCAATTAACCCATCCAACCCTCAAATGCTGGAGTGCCAAAACCTTACTGGCGTTTGCGTCTGCCATTTCGGCGACCGCCATCCGCTGTTGACTCCGGTTTGGTTTCGTGAGCCACACCCTCAGACTAGCCGTTTGTCCGGCAAGCTCGGGGACAGCTTTTTTTAGGGCATCAATGACGTCATCCTCCGTTGACACGCAATCCATATCCCGAACCTCGACGGACGTCTTGGGTTCGAGAGCACGAACGGTGCCCTGACCTTCCACAGCTGCCTTTAGTTCGGCAGCAAAGGCGGCTTTATCTTTAGACTTACCCAGTTCGAGGAGGACGTCCCCGTCCCGGGTTTGTCTAATCGACCGTACAACCGTGTCGGTTTGCTCTGGCTTAGCCTTGGCCTTGATAACACCCAAGACTTCGGCGAATGATCTTCCCTCCAAAGGCTTGACCAAAATTGCCTCAGTCCTGGGCTTTTTGGGCCGCGACTTTTTAGCGAGTGCCGAGCCAGGCACAGCTTGGGCCACGCCGGTCGATTGCGCCCTCACTGCCACATATGTCTTGGAGCCGACTTCCGCGTGCCTCAATTTCCTCTTCTCCTTTTTCGTAAGGCGCTTTTCCCACACAGTCCCAGATGGTGTTTCTACGACTGACCCCTTTCGGGAGCTACCCTCAATGGGTGTCGCAGGTTGCTGTGGCTGTTGAGGTTTCGCTGGAGCGGCAACTACGTCAGAGAAGGACCTAGAAGTCTGGGTCGCCTTGACCTTAACTTTAGGCTTTGCTGTCTGAACAACCTCTTCTCTTTTTGGAGGGCTTTCTGATGTAGGCCTCCTGCGTTTCTTGGAAGGTCGCGCATTGTCGTCAGGTAGGGACACCACCTTCTCGGCGATCCTTTCCATGGCCGCCTTGCTCACCAGCCGGCAGGCGAAGACAAAACCAAGGTCGTCCTCGAGCTTAGCCATGCCATTTTTAACCACTTGGTTAACTCCTCTCTGCGTCTTAAAGGTTTCAAGCATTGCCTTTATGGTCTGCTCCATGTTTCGAAGCCGGTTTTCAATGTCATTTTCTGCGTCGAGATATTGCTGACGCAGAAGTACCATTCCCGACACTTCCAAATCTAACGCTGTTGTTAGGGATTCCTCCGGCATCCCTTCACCAGACTTAGAGGGTGGTCCACCGTTTCCTTCTCCACTTGTCAAGGGAGATCCCAAAGTCAAGTCTTTTGTACACCTGAAAGATGCAGGTGGAGGGGACGTCTTCACGCCTTTCAATGTTGGCGATCTCTGGACCTTGGAGCTTCGCCCAAAAGGGTCTCGCTCTACTTCCGACTTCTTTTCTTGCTCATTCGAGCTACTTATTAAAGATGTGTTCAGGGTATTTGTTATAAAAGCCATCTTGTGTTTACCAGCGCATCGTGCGGCAAGGGGCGGCCCGGAATAGTCAGGAACGGGTATACCCTCGGGGACAGCGCCCCTACCCCAGTTCCCCGAGGCCCAACCTCCGTTTTCCCAGCACCGGATACCTGACGTGCCGGGGGTCACCCGTCACAATGTAGAGCCCGACCTCTACATCCATGCCGCACTCCCTGACCAAGGACCGAAATGGCTGGTTTCTCACGACTCACTGAGAATACCCATCGGCAGTGCAGAGCACACATCAACCCCTGCAAACACAACAGGGGCACTCCCAAGGACTCCCAGTGAGAGCGTCGGTCACCCTTTTAGTCGCCTCTTACGACAAGCCCGGGAAGGCTGCGGTTCTATTCTAACCCCGAAACCGCAGGGGCAGTTAATATTATAGTAAGGATAATATGCAATTAAATATTGACAGGTTTTTTTTATCATAATATAAATACATATTTAAAAATTTTTATATAAAAATAATTATATATGAATGAACACTTTTTAATGATGTTTTTGTTATTAATAATACATATATAATAATATTATAGGAAGGATAATATACAAAAAAATATATATAAATGTTTTTGATCATAATATAAATACATATTTTATAATATTTTTATAATAATAATTTTATATAAATGAATACTTTTGAATAATGTTTTTGTTATTAATAATACATATATAATAATATTATAGGAAGGATAATATACAAATAAATATATATAAATGTTTTTGATCATAATATAAATACATATTTTATAATATTTTTATAATAATAATTATATATGAATGAACACTTTTTAATGATGTTTTTGTAATTAATAATACATATATAATAATATTATAGGAAGGATAATATGCAAATAAATATTCACAGTTTTTTTTTATCATAATATAAATACATATTTAAAAGTTTTTTATTATAATAATTATATATGAATGAACACTTTTTAGTAATGTTTTTGTAATTAATAATACAAATATAATAATATTATAGAAACGATAATATGAAAATAAATATTGACAGGTTTTTTTGATCATAATATAAATACATAGTTTAAAGTTTTTTTATAATTATAATTATATATGAATGAACACTTTTTATTAATGTTTTTGTTATGAATAATACATATATAATAATATTATAGGAAGGATAATATACAAATAAATATATATAAATGTTTTTGATCATAATATAAATACATATTTTATAATATTTTTATAATTATAATTATATATGAATGAACACTTTTTAATAATGTTTTTAATAATAATAATACATATATATTAATATTATAGTAAGGATAATATGCAAATAAATATTCACAGGTTTTTTTTATCATAATATAAATACATATTTTAAAGTTTTTTATAATAATAATTATATATGAATGAACACTTTTTAGTAATGTTTTTGTAATTAATAATACAAATATAATAATATTATAGAAACGATAATATGCAAATAAATATTGACAGGTTTTTTTGATCATAATATAAATACATAGTTTAAAGTTTTTTTATAATTATAATTATATATGAATGAACACTTTTTAATAATGTTTTTGTTATGAATAATACATATATAATAATATTATAGGAAGGATAATATACAAATAAATATATATAAATGTTTTTGATCATAATATAAATACATATTTTAAAATATTTTTATAATAATAATAATATATGAATGAACACTTTTTAATAATGTTTTTGTTATGAATAATACATATATAATAATATTATAGGAAGGATAATATACAAATAAATATATATAAATGTTTTTGATCATAATATAAATACATATTTTATAATATTTTTATAATAATAATTATATATGAATGAACACTTTTTAATAATGTTTTTGTTATTAATAATACATATATAATAATATTATAGGAAGGATAATATACAAATAAATATATATAAATGTTTTTGATCATAATATAAATACATATTTTATAATATTTTTATAATAATAATTATATATGAATGAACACTTTTTAATGATGTTTTTGTAATTAATAATACATATATAATAATATTATAGGAAGGATAATATGCAAATAAATATTCACAGTTTTTTTTTATCATAATATAAATACATATTTAAAAGTTTTTTATATTAATAATTATATATGAATGAACACTTTTTAGTAATGTTTTTGTAATTAATAATACAAATATAATAATATTATAGAAACGATAATATGAAAATAAATATTGACAGGTTTTTTTGATCATAATATAAATACATAGTTTAAAGTTTTTTTATAATTATAATAATATATGAATGAGAACTTTTTAATAATGTTTTTGTTATGAATAATACATATATAATAATATTATAGGAAGGATAATATACAAATAAATATATAAAAATGTTTTTGATCATAATATAAATACATATTTTATAATATTTTTATAATTATAATTATATATGAATGAACACTTTTTAATAATGTTTTTAATAATAATAATACATATATATTAATATTATAGTAAGGATAATATGCAATTAAATATTGGCAGGTTTTTTTTTATCATAATATAAATACATATTTTATAATTTTTATATAAAAATAATTATATATGAATGAACACTTTTTAATGATGTTTTTGTTATTAATAATACATATATAATAATATTATAGGAAGGATAATATACAAATAAATATATATAAATGTTTTTGATCATAATATAAATACATATTTTATAATATTTTTATAATAATAATTATATATGAATGAACATTTTTTAATGATGTTTTTGTAATTAATAATACATATATAATAATATTATAGGAAGGATAATATGCAAATAAATATTCACAGTTTTTTTTATCATAATATAAATACATATTTAAAAGTTTTTTATAATAATAATTATATATGAATGAACACTTTTTAGTAATGTTTTTGTAATTAATAATACAAATATAATAATATTATAGAAACGATAATATGAAAATAAATATTGACAGGTTTTTTTGATCATAATATAAATACATAGTTTAAAGTTTTTTTATAATTATAATTATATATGAATGAACACTTTTTAATAATGTTTTTGTTATGAATAATACATATATAATAATATTATAGGAAGGTTAATATACAAATAAATATATAAAAATGTTTTTGATCATAATATAAATACATATTTTATAATATTTTTTTAATTATAATTATATATGAATGAACACTTTTTAATAATGTTTTTAATAATAATAATACATATATATTAATATTATAGTAAGTATAATATGCAATTAAATATTGACAGGTTTTTTTTATCATAATATAAATACATATTTTATAATTTTTATATAAAAATAATTATATATGAATGAACACTTTTTAATGATGTTTTTGTTATTAATAATACATATATAATAATATTATAGGAAGGATAATATACAAATAAATATATATAAATGTTTTTGATCATAATATAAATACACATTTTATAATATTTTTATAATAATAATTATATATGAATGAACACTTTTTAATAATGTTTTTGTTATTAATAATACATATATAATAATATTATAGGAAGGATAATATGCAAATAAATATTCACAGGTTTTTTTGATCATAATATAAATACATAGTTTAAAGTTTTTTTATAATAATAATTATATATGAATGAACACTTTTTAGTAATGTTTTTGTAATTAATAATACAAATATAATAATATTATAGAAACGATAATATGCAAATAAATATTGACAGGTTTTTTTGATCATAATATAAATACATAGTTTAAAGTTTTTTTATAATTATAATTATATATGAATGAACACTTTTTAATAATGTTTTTGTTATTAATAATACATATATAATAATATTATAGGAAGGATAATATACAAATAAATATATATAAATGTTTTTGATCATAATATAAATACATATTTTATAATATTTTTATAATTATAATTATATATGAATGAACACTTTTTAATAATGTTTTTAATAGTAATAATACATATATATTAATATTATAGTAAGGATAATATGCAATTAAATATTAACAGGTTTTTTTTATCATAATATAAATACATATTTAAAAATTTTTATATAAAAATAATTATATATGAATGAACACTTTTTAATGATGTTTTTGTTATTAATAATACATATATAATAATATTATAGGAAGGATAATATACAAATAAATATATATAAATGTTTTTGATCATAATATAAATACATATTTTATAATATTTTTATAATAATAATTTTATATAAATGAATACTTTTGAATAATGTTTTTGTTATTAATAATACATATATAATAATATTATAGGAAGGATAATATACAAATAAATATATATAAATGTTTTTGATCATAATATAAATACATATTTTATAATATTTTTATAATAATAATTATATATGAATGAACACTTTTTAATGATGTTTTTGTAATTAATAATACATATATAATAATATTATAGAAAGGATAATATGCAAATAAATATTCACAGTTTTTTTTATCATAATATAAATACATATTTAAAAGTTTTTTATAATTATAATTATATATGAATAAACACTTTTTAGTAATGTTTTTGTAATTAATAATACAAATATAATAATATTATAGAAACGATAATATGAAAATAAATATTGACAGGTTTTTTTGATCATAATATAAATACATAGTTTAAAGTTTTTTTATAATTATAATTATATATGAATGAACACTTTTTAATAATGTTTTTGTTATGAATAATACATATATAATAATATTATAGGAAGGATAATATACAAATAAATATATATAAATGTTTTTGATCATAATATAAATACATATTTTATAATATTTTTATAATTATAATTATATATGAATGAACACTTTTTAATAATGTTTTTAATAATAATAATACATATATATTAATATTATAGTAAGGATAATATGCAAATAAATATTCACAGGTTTTTTTTATCATAATATAAATACATATTTTAAAGTTTTTTATAATAATAATTATATATGAATGAACACTTTTTAGTAATGTTTTTGTAATTAATAATACAAATATAATAATATTATAGAAACGATAATATGAAAATAAATATTGACAGGTTTTTTTGATCATAATATAAATACATAGTTTAATGTTTTTTTATAATTATAATTATATATGAATGAACACTTTTTAATAATGTTTTTGTTATGAATAATACTTATATAATAATATTATAGTAAGGATAATATGCAATTAAATATTGACAGGTTTTTTTATCATAATATAAATACATATTTTATAATTTTTATATAAAAATAATTATATATGAATGAACACTTTTTAATGATGTTTTTGTTATTAATAATACATATATAATAATATTATAGGAAGGATAATATACAAATAAATATATATAAATGTTTTTGATCATAATATAAATAAATATTTTATAATATTTTTATAATAATAATTATATATGAATGAACACTTTTGAATAATGTTTTTGTTATTAATAATACATATATAATAATATTATAGGAAGGATAATATACAAATAAATATATATAAATGTTTTTGATCATAATATAAATACATATTTTATAATATTTTTATAATAATAATTATATATGAATGAACACTTTTTAATAATGTTTTTGTTATTAATAATACATATATAATAATATTATAGGAAGGATAATATGCAAATAAATATTCACAGGTTTTTTTATCATAACATAAATACATATTTTAAAGTTTTTTATAATAATAATAATATATGAATGAACACTTTTTAGTAATGTTTTTGTAATTAGTAATACAAATATAATAATATTATAGAAACGATAATATGCAAAAAAATATTGACAGGTTTTTTTAATCATAATATAAATACATAGTTTAAAGTTTTTTTATAATAATAATTATATATGAATGAACACTTTTTAGTAATGTTTTTGTAATTAATAATACAAATATAATAATATTATAGAAACGATAATATGCAAATAAATATTGACAGGTTTTTTTGATCATAATATAAATACATAGTTTAAAGTTTTTTTATAATTATAATTATATATGAATGAACACTTTTTAATAATGTTTTTGTTATGAATAATACATATATAATAATATTATAGGAAGGATAATATACAAATAAATATATATAAATGTTTTTAATCATAATATAAATACATATTTTATAATATTTTTATAATAATAATTATATATGAATGAACGCTTTTTAATAATGTTTTTGTTATTAATAATACATATATAATAATATTATAGGAAGGATAATATGCAAATAAATATTTACAGGTTTTTTTATCATAACATAAATACATATTTTAAAGTTTTTTATAATAATAATAATATATGAATGAACACTTTTTAGTAATGTTTTTGTAATTAGTAATACAAATATAATAATATTATAGAAACGATAATATGCAAAAAAATATTGACAGGTTTTTTTAATCATAATATAAATACATAGTTTAAAGTTTTTTTATAATAATAATTATATATGAATGAACACTTTTTAGTAATGTTTTTGTAATTAATAATACAAATATAATAATATTATAGAAACGATAATATGCAAATAAATATTGACAGGTTTTTTTGATCATAATATAAATACATAGTTTAAAGTTTTTTTATAATTATAATTATATATGAATGAACACTTTTTAATAATGTTTTTGTTATGAATAATACATATATAATAATATTATAGGAAGGATAATATACAAATAAATATATATAAATGTTTTTGATCATAATATAAATACATATTTTATAATATTTTTATAATAATAATAATATATGAATGAACACTTTTTAATAATGTTTTTGTTATGAATAATACATATATAATAATATTATAGGAAGGATAATATACAAATAAATATATATAAATGTTTTTGATCATAATATAAATACATATTTTATAATATTTTTATAATAATAATTATATATGAATGAACACTTTTTAATAATGTTTTTGTTATTAATAATACATATATAATAATATTATAGGAAGGATAATATACAAATAAATATATATAAATGTTTTTGATCATAATATAAATACATATTTTATAATATTTTTATAATAATAATTATATATGAATGAACACTTTTTAATGATGTTTTTGTAATTAATAATACATATATAATAATATTATAGGAAGGATAATATGCAAATAAATATTCACAGTTTTTTTTTATCATAATATAAATACATATTTAAAAGTTTTTTATATTATTAATTATATATGAATGAACACTTTTTTGTAATGTTTTTGTAATTAATAATACAAATATAATAATATTATAGAAACGATAATATGAAAATAAATATTGACAGGTTTTTTTGATCATAATATAAATACATAGTTTAAAGTTTTTTTATAATTATAATTATATATGAATGAGAACTTTTTAATAATGTTTTTGTTATGAATAATACATATATAATAATATTATAGGAAGGATAATATACAAATAAATATATAAAAATGTTTTTGATCATAATATAAATACATATTTTATAATATTTTTATAATTATAATTATATATGAATGAACACTTTTTAATAATGTTTTTAATAATAATAATACATATATATTAATATTATAGTAAGGATAATATGCAATTAAATATTGACAGGTTTTTTTTTATCATAGTATAAATACATATTTTATAATTTTTATATAAAAATAATTATATATGAATGAACACTTTTTAATGATGTTTTTGTTATTAATAATACATATATAATAATATTATAGTAAGGATAATATGCAATTAAATATTGACAGGTTTTTTTATCATAATATAAATACATATTTTATAATTTTTATATAAAAATAATTATATATGAATGAACACTTTTTAATGATGTTTTTGTTATTAATAATACATATATAATAATATTATAGGAAGGATAATATACAAATAAATATATATAAATGTTTTTGATCATAATATAAATACATATTTTATAATATTTTTATAATAATAATTATATATGAATGAACACTTTTGAATAATGTTTTTGTTATTAATTATACATATATAATAATATTATAGGAAGGATAATATACAAATAAATATATATAAATGTTTTTGATCATAATATAAATACATATTTTATAATATTTTTATAATAATAATTATATATGAATGAACGCTTTTTAATAATGTTTTTGTTATTAATAATACATATATAATAATATTATAGGAAGGATAATATGCAAATAAATATTTACAGGTTTTTTATCATAACATAAATACATATTTTAAAGTTTTTTATAATAATAATAATATATGAATGAACACTTTTTAGTAATGTTTTTGTAATTAGTAATACAAATATAATAATATTATAGAAACGATAATATGCAAAAAAATATTGACAGGTTTTTTTAATCATAATATAAATACATAGTTTAAAGTTTTTTTATAATAATAATTATATATGAATGAACACTTTTTAGTAATGTTTTTGTAATTAATAATACAAATATAATAATATTATAGAAACGATAATATGCAAATAAATATTGACAGGTTTTTTTGATCATAATATAAATACATAGTTTAAAGTTTTTTTATAATTATAATTATATATGAATGAACACTTTTTAATAATGTTTTTGTTATGAATAATACATATATAATAATATTATAGGAAGGATAATATACAAATAAATATATATAAATGTTTTTGATCATAATATAAATACATATTTTATAATATTTTTATAATAATAATAATATATGAATGAACACTTTTTAATAATGTTTTTGTTATGAATAATACATATATAATAATATTATAGGAAGGATAATATACAAATAAATATATATAAATGTTTTTGATCATAATATAAATACATATTTTATAATATTTTTATAATAATAATTATATATGAATGAACACTTTTTAATAATGTTTTTGTTATTAATAATACATATATAATAATATTATAGGAAGGATAATATACAAATAAATATATATAAATGTTTTTGATCATAATATAAATACATATTTTATAATATTTTTATAATAATAATTATATATGAATGAACACTTTTTAATGATGTTTTTGTAATTAATAATACATATATAATAATATTATAGGAAGGATAATATGCAAATAAATATTCACAGTTTTTTTTTATCATAATATAAATACATATTTAAAAGTTTTTTATATTAATAATTATATATGAATGAACACTTTTTTGTAATGTTTTTGTAATTAATAATACAAATATAATAATATTATAGAAACGATAATATGAAAATAAATATTGACAGGTTTTTTTGATCATAATATAAATACATAGTTTAAAGTTTTTTTATAATTATAATTATATATGAATGAGAACTTTTTAATAATGTTTTTGTTATGAATAATACATATATAATAATATTATAGGAAGGATAATATACAAATAAATATATAAAAATGTTTTTGATCATAATATAAATACATATTTTATAATATTTTTATAATTATAATTATATATGAATGAACACTTTTTAATAATGTTTTTAATAATAATAATACATATATATTAATATTATAGTAAGGATAATATGCAATTAAATATTGACAGGTTTTTTTTATCATAGTATAAATACATATTTTATAATTTTTATATAAAAATAATTATATATGAATGAACACTTTTTAATGATGTTTTTGTTATTAATAATACATATATAATAATATTATAGGAAGGATAATATACAAATAAATATATATAAATGTTTTTGATCATAATATAAATACATATTTTATAATATTTTTATAATAATAATTATATATGAATGAACACTTTTTAATGATGTTTTTGTAATTAATAATACATATATAATAATATTATAGGAAGGATAATATGCAAATAAATATTCACAGTTTTTTTATCATAATATAAATACATATTTAAAAGTTTTTTATAATAATAATTATATATGAATGAACACTTTTTAGTAATGTTTTTGTAATTAATAATACAAATATAATAATATTATAGAAACGATAATATGAAAATAAATATTGACAGGTTTTTTTGATCATAATATAAATACATAGTTTAAAGTTTTTTTATAATTATAATTATATATGAATGAACACTTTTTAATAATGTTTTTGTTATGAATAATACATATATAATAATATTATAGGAAGGATAATATACAAATAAATATATAAAAATGTTTTTGATCATAATATAAATACATATTTTATAATATTTTTTTAATTATAATTATATATGAATGAACACTTTTTAATAATGTTTTTAATAATAATAATACATATATATTAATATTATAGTAAGGATAATATGCAATTAAATATTGACAGGTTTTTTTTATCATAATATAAATACATATTTTATAATTTTTATATAACAATAATTATATATGAATGAACACTTTTTAATGATGTTTTTGTTATTAATAATACATATATAATAATATTATAGGAAGGATAATATACAAATAAATATATATAAATGTTTTTGATCATAATATAAATACATATTTTATAATATTTTTATAATAATAATTATATATGAATGAACACTTTTGAATAATATTTTTGTTATTAATAATACATATATAATAATATTATAGGAAGGATAATATGCAAATAAATATTCACAGGTTTTTTTATCATAATATAAATACATATTTTAAAGTTTTTTATAATAATAATAATATATGAATGAACACTTTTTAGTAATGTTTTTGTAATTAATAATACAAATATAATAATATTATAGAAACGATAATATGCAAATAAATATTGACAGGTTTTTTTGATCATAATATAAATACATAGTTTAAAGTTTTTTTATAATAATAATTATATATGAATGAACACTTTTTAGTAATGTTTTTGTAATTAATAATACAAATATAATAATATTATAGAAACGATAATATGCAAATAAATATTGACAGGTTTTTTTGATCATAATATAAATACATAGTTTAAAGTTTTTTTATAATTATAATTATATATGAATGAACACTTTTTAATAATGTTTTTGTTATTAATAATACATATATAATAATATTATAGGAAGGATAATATACAAATAAATATATATAAATGTTTTTGATCATAATATAAATACATATTTTATAATATTTTTATAATTATAATTATATATGAATGAACACTTTTTAATAATGTTTTTAATAGTAATAATACATATATATTAATATTATAGTAAGGATAATATGCAATTAAATATTGACAGGTTTTTTTTATCATAATATAAATACATATTTAAAATTTTTTATATAAAAATAATTATATATGAATGAACACTTTTTAATGATGTTTTTGTTATTAATAATACATATATAATAATATTATAGGAAGGATAATATACAAATAAATATATATAAATGTTTTTGATCATAATATAAATACATATTTTATAATATTTTTATAATAATAATTTTATATAAATGAATACTTTTGAATAATGTTTTTGTTATTAATAATACATATATAATAATATTATAGGAAGGATAATATACAAATAAATATATATAAATGTTTTTGATCATAATATAAATACATATTTTATAATATTTTTATAATAATAATTATATATGAATGAACACTTTTTAATGATGTTTTTGTAATTAATAATACATATATAATAATATTATAGGAAGGATAATATGCAAATAAATATTCACAGTTTTTTTTATCATAATATAAATACATATTTAAAAGTTTTTTATTATAATAATTATATATGAATGAACACTTTTTAGTAATGTTTTTGTAATTAATAATACAAATATAATAATATTATAGAAACGATAATATGAAAATAAATATTGACAGGTTTTTTTGATCATAATATAAATACATAGTTTAATGTTTTTTTATAATTATAATTATATATGAATGAACACTTTTTATTAATGTTTTTGTTATGAATAATACATATATAATAATATTATAGGAAGGATAATATACAAATAAATATATATAAATGTTTTTGATCATAATATAAATACATATTTTATAATATTTTTATAATTATAATTATATATGAATGAACACTTTTTAATAATGTTTTTAATAATAATAATACATATATATTAATATTATAGTAAGGATAATATGCAAATAAATATTCACAGGTTTTTTTTATCATAATATAAATACATATTTTAAAGTTTTTTATAATAATAATTATATATGAATGAACACTTTTTAGTAATGTTTTTGTAATTAATAATACAAATATAATAATATTATAGAAACGATAATATGCAAATAAATATTGACAGGTTTTTTTGATCATAATATAAATACATAGTTTAAAGTTTTTTTATAATTATAATTATATATGAATGAACACTTTTTAATAATGTTTTTGTTATGAATAATACATATATAATAATATTATAGGAAGGATAATATACAAATAAATATATATAAATGTTTTTGATCATAATATAAATACATATTTTATAATATTTTTATAATAATAATAATATATGAATGAACACTTTTTAATAATGTTTTTGTTATGAATAATACATATATAATAATATTATAGGAAGGATAATATACAAATAAATATATATAAATGTTTTTGATCATAATATAAATACATATTTTATAATATTTTTATAATAATAATTATATATGAATGAACACTTTTTAATAATGTTTTTGTTATTAATAATACATATATAATAATATTATAGGAAGGATAATATACAAATAAATATATATAAATGTTTTTGATCATAATATAAATACATATTTTATAATATTTTTATAATAATAATTATATATGAATGAACACTTTTTAATGATGTTTTTGTAATTAATAATACATATATAATAATATTATAGGAAGGATAATATGCAAATAAATATTCACAGTTTTTTTTTATCATAATATAAATACATATTTAAAAGTTTTTTATATTAATAATTATATATGAATGAACACTTTTTAGTAATGTTTTTGTAATTAATAATACAAATATAATAATATTATAGAAACGATAATATGAAAATAAATATTGACAGGTTTTTTTGATCATAATATAAATACATAGTTTAAAGTTTTTTTATAATTATAATAATATATGAATGAGAACTTTTTAATAATGTTTTTGTTATGAATAATACATATATAATAATATTATAGGAAGGATAATATACAAATAAATATATAAAAATGTTTTTGATCATAATATAAATACATATTTTATAATATTTTTATAATTATAATTATATATGAATGAACACTTTTTAATAATGTTTTTAATAATAATAATACATATATATTAATATTATAGTAAGGATAATATGCAATTAAATATTGGCAGGTTTTTTTTTATCATAATATAAATACATATTTTATAATTTTTATATAAAAATAATTATATATGAATGAACACTTTTTAATGATGTTTTTGTTATTAATAATACATATATAATAATATTATAGGAAGGATAATATACAAATAAATATATATAAATGTTTTTGATCATAATATAAATACATATTTTATAATATTTTTATAATAATAATTATATATGAATGAACATTTTTTAATGATGTTTTTGTAATTAATAATACATATATAATAATATTATAGGAAGGATAATATGCAAATAAATATTCACAGTTTTTTTTATCATAATATAAATACATATTTAAAAGTTTTTTATAATAATAATTATATATGAATGAACACTTTTTAGTAATGTTTTTGTAATTAATAATACAAATATAATAATATTATAGAAACGATAATATGAAAATAAATATTGACAGGTTTTTTTTATCATAATATAAACACATAGTTTAAAGTTTTTTTATAATTATAATTATATATGAATGAACACTTTTTAATAATGTTTTTGTTATGAATAATACATATATAATAATATTATAGGAAGGTTAATATACAAATAAATATATAAAAATGTTTTTGATCATAATATAAATACATATTTTATAATATTTTTTTAATTATAATTATATATGAATGAACACTTTTTAATAATGTTTTTAATAATAATAATACATATATATTAATATTATAGTAAGGATAATATGCAATTAAATATTGACAGGTTTTTTTTATCATAATATAAATACATATTTTATAATTTTTATATAAAAATAATTATATATGAATGAACACTTTTTAATGATGTTTTTGTTATTAATAATACATATATAATAATATTATAGGAAGGATAATATACAAATAAATATATATAAATGTTTTTGATCATAATATAAATACACATTTTATAATATTTTTATAATAATAATTATATATGAATGAACACTTTTTAATAATGTTTTTGTTATTAATAATACATATATAATAATATTATAGGAAGGATAATATGCAAATAAATATTCACAGGTTTTTTTGATCATAATATAAATACATAGTTTAAAGTTTTTTTATAATAATAATTATATATGAATGAACACTTTTTAGTAATGTTTTTGTAATTAATAATACAAATATAATAATATTATAGAAACGATAATATGCAAATAAATATTGACAGGTTTTTTTGATCATAATATAAATACATAGTTTAAAGTTTTTTTATAATTATAATTATATATGAATGAACACTTTTTAATAATGATTTTGTTATGAATAATACATATATAATAATATTATAGGAAGGATAATATACAAATAAATATATATAAATGTTTTTGATCATAATATAAATACATATTTTATAATATTTTTATAATAATAATTTTATATAAATGAATACTTTTGAATAATGTTTTTGTTATTAATAATACATATATAATAATATTATAGGAAGGATAATATACAAATAAATATATATAAATGTTTTTGATCATAATATAAATACATATTTTATAATATTTTTATAATAATAATTATATATGAATGAACACTTTTTAATGATGTTTTTGTAATTAATAATACATATATAATAATATTATAGGAAGGATAATATGCAAATAAATATTCACAGTTTTTTTTTATCATAATATAAATACATATTTAAAAGTTTTTTATAATTATAATTATATATGAATAAACACTTTTTAGTAATGTTTTTGTAATTAATAATACAAATATAATAATATTATAGAAACGATAATATGAAAATAAATATTGACAGGTTTTTTTTATCATAATATAAATACATAGTTTAAAGTTTTTTTATAATTATAATTATATATGAATGAACACTTTTTAATAATGATTTTGTTATGAATAATACATATATAATAATATTATAGGAAGGATAATATACAAATAAATATATATAAATGTTTTTGATCATAATATAAATACATATTTTATAATATTTTTATAATTATAATTATAAATGAATGAACACTTTTTAATAATGTTTTTAATAATAATAATACATATATATTAATATTATAGTAAGGATAATATGCAAATAAATATTCACAGGTTTTTTTTATCATAATATAAATACATATTTTAAAGTTTTTTATAATAATAATTATATATGAATGAACACTTTTTAGTAATGTTTTTGTAATTAATAATACAAATATAATAATATTATAGAAACGATAATATGAAAATAAATATTGACAGGTTTTTTTGATCATAATATAAATACATAGTTTAATGTTTTTTTATAATTATAATTATATATGAATGAACACTTTTTAATAATGTTTTTGTTATGAATAATACTTATATAATAATATTATAGTAAGGATAATATGCAATTAAATATTGACAGGTTTTTTTATCATAATATAAATACATATTTTATAATTTTTATATAAAAATAATTATATATGAATGAACACTTTTTAATGATGTTTTTGTTATTAATAATACATATATAATAATATTATAGGAAGGATAATATACAAATAAATATATATAAATGTTTTTGATCATAATATAAATACATATTTTATAATATTTTTATAATAATAATTATATATGAATGAACACTTTTGAATAAAGTTTTTGTTATAAATAATACATATATAATAATATTATAGGAAGGATAATATACAAATAAATATATATAAATGTTTTTGATCATAATATAAATACATATTTTATAATATTTTTATAATAATAATTATATATGAATGAACACTTTTTAATAATGTTTTTGTTATTAATAATACATATATAATAATATTATAGGAAGGATAATATGCAAATAAATATTCACAGGTTTTTTTATCATAACATAAATACATATTTTAAAGTTTTTTATAATAATAATAATATATGAATGAACACTTTTTAGTAATGTTTTTGTAATTAGTAATACAAATATAATAATATTATAGAAACGATAATATGCAAAAAAATATTGACAGGTTTTTTTAATCATAATATAAATACATAGTTTAAAGTTTTTTATAATAATAATTATATATGAATGAACACTTTTTAGTAATGTTTTTGTAATTAATAATACAAATATAATAATATTATAGAAACGATAATATGCAAATAAATATTGACAGGTTTTTTTGATCATAATATAAATACATAGTTTAAAGTTTTTTTATAATTATAATTATATATGAATGAACACTTTTTAATAATGTTTTTGTTATGAATAATACATATATAATAATATTATAGGAAGGATAATATACAAATAAATATATATAAATGTTTTTGATCATAATATAAATACATATTTTATAATATTTTTATAATAATAATAATATATGAATGAACACTTTTTAATAATGTTTTTGTTATGAATAATACATATATAATAATATTATAGGAAGGATAATATACAAATAAATATATATAAATGTTTTTGATCATAATATAAATACATATTTTATAATATTTTTATAATAATAATTATATATGAATGAACACTTTTTAATAATGTTTTTGTTATTAATAATACATATATAATAATATTATAGGAAGGATAATATGCAAATAAATATTCACAGTTTTTTTTATCATAATATAAATACATATTTAAAAGTTTTTTATATTAATAATTATATATGAATGAACACTTTTTAGTAATGTTTTTGTAATTAATAATACAAATATAATAATATTATAGAAACGATAATATGAAAATAAATATTGACAGGTTTTTTTGATCATAATATAAATACATAGTTTAAAGTTTTTTTATAATTATAATTATATATGAATGAGAACTTTTTAATAATGTTTTTGTTATGAATAATACATATATAATAATATTATAGGAAGGATAATATACAAATAAATATATAAAAATGTTTTTGATCATAATATAAATACATATTTTATAATATTTTTATAATTATAATTATATATGAATGAACACTTTTTAATAATGTTTTTAATAATAATAATACATATATATTAATATTATAGTAAGGATAATATGCAATTAAATATTGACAGGTTTTTTTTTATCATAATATAAATACATATTTTATAATTTTTATATAAAAATAATTATATATGAATGAACACCTTTTAATGATGTTTTTGTTATTAATAATACATATATAATAATATTATAGGAAGGATAATATACAAATAAATATATATAAATGTTTTTGATCATAATATAAATACATATTTTATAATATTTTTATAATAATAATTATATATGAATGAACACTTTTTAATGATGTTTTTGTAATTAATAATACATATATAATAATATTATAGGAAGGATAATATGCAAATAAATATTCACAGTTTTTTTTTATCATAATATAAATACATATTTAAAAGTTTTTTATAATAATAATTATATATGAATGAACACTTTTTAGTAATGTTTTTGTAATTAATAATACAAATATAATAATATTATAGAAACGATAATATGAAAATAAATATTGACAGGTTTTTTTGATCATAATATAAATACATTGTTTAAAGTTTTTTTATAATTATAATTATATATGAATGAACACTTTATAATAATGTTTTTGTTATGAATAATACATATATAATAATATTATAGGAAGGATAATATACAAATAAATATATAAAAATGTTTTTGATCATAATATAAATACATATTTTATAATATTTTTTTAATTATAATTATATATGAATGAACACTTTTTAATAATGTTTTTAATAATAATAATACATATATATTAATATTATAGTAAGGATAATATGCAATTAAATATTGACAGGTTTTTTTTATCATAATATAAATACATATTTTATAATTTTTATATAACAATAATTATATATGAATGAACACTTTTTAATGATGTTTTTGTTATTAATAATACATATATAATAATATTATAGGAAGGATAATATACAAATAAATATATATAAATGTTTTTGATCATAATATAAATACATATTTTATAATATTTTTATAATAATAATTATATATGAATGAACACTTTTGAATAATATTTTTGTTATTAATAATACATATATAATAATATTATAGGAAGGATAATATACAAATAAATATATATAAATGTTTTTGATCATAATATAAATACATATTTTATAATTTTTTTTATAATAATAATTATATATGAATGAACACTTTTTAATAATGTTTTTGTTATTAATAATACATATATAATAATATTATAGGAAGGATAATATGCAAATAAATATTGACAGGTTTTTTTATCATAATATAAATACATATTTAAAGTTTTTTATAATAATAATAATATATGAATGAACACTTTTTAGTAATGTTTTTGTAATTAATAATACAAATATAATAATATTATAGAAACGATAATATGCAAATAAATATTGACAGGTTTTTTTGATCATAATATAAATACATAGTTTAAAGTTTTTTTATATTAATAATTATATATGAATGAACACTTTTTAGTAATGTTTTTGTAATTAATAATACAAATATAATAATATTATAGAAACGATAATATGCAAATAAATATTGACAGGTTTTTTTGATCATAATATAAATACATAGTTTAAAGTTTTTTTATAATAATAATTATATATGAATGAACACTTTTTAGTAATGTTTTTGTAATTAATAATACAAATATAATAATATTATAGAAACGATAATATGCAAATAAATATTGACAGGTTTTTTTGATCATAATATAAATACATAGTTTTAAGTTTTTTTATAATTATAATTTTATATGAATGAACACTTTTTAATAATGTTTTTGTTATGAATAATACATATATAATAATATTATAGGAAGGATAATATACAAATAAATATATATAAATGTTTTTGATCATAATATAAATACATATTTTATAATAATTTTATAATAATAATAATATATGAATGAACACTTTTTAATAATGTTTTTGTTATTAATAATACATATATAATAATATTATAGGAAGGATAATATACAAATAAATATATAAAAATGTTTTTGATCATAATATAAATACATATTTTATAATATTTTTATAATAATAATTATATATGAATGAACACTTTTTAATAATGTTTTTGTTATTAATAATACATATATAATAATATTATAGGAAGGATAATATGCAAATAAATATTCACAGGTTTTTTTATCATAATATAAATACATATTTTAAAGTTTTTTATAATAATAATAATGTATGAATGAACACTTTTTAGTAATGTTTTTGTAATTAATAATACAAATATAATAATATTATAGAAACGATAATATGCAAATAAATATTGACAGGTTTTTTTTATCATAATATAAATACATAGTTTAAAGTTTTTTTATAATAATAATTATATATGAATGAACACTTTTTAGTAATGTTTTTGTAATTAATAATACAAATATAATAATATTATAGAAACGATAATATGCAAATAAATATTGACAGGTTTTTTTGATCATATAATAAATACATAGTTTAAAGTTTTTTTTATAATTATAATTATATATGAATGAACACTTTTTAATAATGTTTTTGTTATGAATAATACATATATAATAATATTATAGGAAGGATAATATACAAATAAATATATATAAATGTTTTTGATCATAATATAAATACATATTGTATAATATTTTTATAATAATAATTATATATGAATGAACACTTTTTAATAATGTTTTTGTTATTAATAATACATATATAATAATATTATAGGAAGGATAATATACAAATAAATATATATAAATGTTTTTGATCATAATATAAATACATATTTTATAATATTTTTATAATTATAATTATATATGATGAACACTTTTTAATAATGATTTTAATAATAATAATACATATATATTAATATTATAGTAAGGATAATATGCAATTAAATATTGACAGGTTTTTTTTATCATATTATAAATACATATTTTAAAATTTTTATATAAAAATAATTATATATGAATGAACAATTTTTAATGATGTTTTTGTAATTAATAATACATATATAATAATATTATAGGAAGGATAATATGCAAATAAATATTCACAGGTTTTTTTATCATAATATAAATACATATTTTAAAGTTTTTTATAATAATAATTATATATGAATGAACACTTTTTAGTAATGTTTTTGTAATTAATAATACAAATATAATAATATTATAGAAACGATAATATGAAAATAAATATTGACAGGTTTTTTTGATCATAATATAAATACATAGTTTAAAGTTTTTTTATAATTATAAGTATATATGAATGAACACTTTTTAATAATGTTTTTGTTATGAATAATACATATATAATAATATTATAGAAAAGATAATATACCGTACAAATAAATATATAAAAATGTTTTTGATCATAATATAAATACATATTTTATAATATTTTTATAATTATAATCATATATAAATGAACACTTTTTAATAATGTTTTTAATAATAATAATACATATATATTAATATTATAGTAAGGATAATATGCAATTAAATATTGAAAGGTTTTTTCTATCATAATATAAATACATATTTTATAATTTTTATATAAAAATAATTATATATGAATGAACACTTTTTAATGATGTTTTTGTTATTAATAATACATATATAATAATATTATAGGAAGGATAATATACAAATAAATATATATAAATGTTTTTGATCATAATATAAATACATATTTTATAATATTTTTATAATAATAATTATATATGAATAAACACTTTTCAATAATGTTTTTGTTATTAATAATACATATATAATAATATTATAGGAAGGATAATATACAAATAAATATATATAAATGTTTTTGATCATAATATAAATACATATTTTATAATATTTTTATAATAATAATTATATATGAATGAACACTTTTTAATAATGTTTTTGTTATCAATAATACATATATAATAATATTATAGGAAGGATAATATGCAAATAAATATTCACAGGTTTTTTTGATCATAATATAAATACATAGTTTAAAGTTTTTTTATAATAATAATTATATATGAATGAACACTTTTTAGTAATTTTTTTGTAATTAATAATACAAATATAATAATATTATAGAAACGATAATATGCAAATAAATATTGACAGGTTTTTTTGATCATAATATAAATACATAGTTTAAAGTTTTTTTATAATTATAATTATATATGAATGAACACTTTTTAATAATGTTTTTGTTATGAATAATACATATATAATAATATTATAGGAAGGATAATATACAAATAAATATATATAAATGTTTTTGATCATAATATAAATACATATTTTATAATATTTTTATAATAATAATAATATATGAATAAACACTTTTTAATAATGTTTTTGTTATGAATAATACATATATAATAATATTATAGGAAGGATAATATACAAATAAATATATATAAATGTTTTTGATCATAATATAAATACATATTTTATAATATTTTTATAATAATAATTATATATGAATGAACACTTTTTAATAATGTTTTTGTTATTAATAATACATATATAATAATATTATTGGAAGGATAATATACAAATAAATATATATAAATGTTTTTGATCATAATATAAATACATATTTTATAATATTTTTATAATTATAATTATATATGAATGAACACTTTTTAATAATGTTTTTAATAATAATAATACATATATATTAATATTATAGTAAGGATAATATGCAATTAAATATTGACAGGTTTTTTTTATCATAATATAAATACATATTTTAAAATTTTTATATACAAATAATTATATATGAATGAACACTTTTTAATGATGTTTTTGTTATTAATAATACATATATAATAATATTATAGGAAGGATAATATACAAATAAATATATATAAATGTTTTTGCTCATAATATAAATACATATTTTTAATATTTTTATAATAATAATTTTATATGAATGAATACTTTTGAATAATGTTTTTGTTATTAATAATACATATATAATAATATTATAGGAAGGATAATATACAAATAAATATATATAAATGTTTTTGATCATAATATAAATACATATTTTATAATATTTTTATAATAATAATTATATATGAATGAACACTTTTTAATGATGTTTTTGTAATTAATAATACATATATAATAATATTATAGGAAAAATAATATGCAAATAAATATTCACAGTTTTTTTTTATCATAATATAAATACATATTTTATAATATTTTTATAATAATAATTATATATGAATGAACACTTTTTAGTAATGTTTTTGTAATTAATAATACAAATATAAAAAATTATAGAAACGATAATATGAAAATAAATATTGACAGGTTTTTTTGATCATAATATAAATACATAGTTTAAAGTTTTTTTATAATTATAATTATATATGAATGAACACTTTTTAATAATGTTTTTGTTATGAATAATACATATATAATAATATTATAGGAAGGATAATATACAAATAAATATATATAAATGTTTTTGATCATAATATAAAAACATATTTTATAATATTTTTATAATAATAATTATATATGAATGAACACTTTTGAATAATGTTTTTGTTATTAATAATATATATATAATAATATTATAGGAAGGATAATATACAAATAAATATATATAAATGTTTTTGATCATAATATAAATACATATTTTATAATATTTTTATAATAATAATTATATATGAATGAACACTTTTTATAATGTTTTTGTTATTAATAATACATATATAATAATATTATAGGAAGAATAATATGCAAATAAATATTCACAGGTTTTTTTATCATAATATAAATACATATTTTAAAGTTTTTTATAATAATAATAATATATGAATGAACACTTTTTAGTAATGTTTTTGTAATTAATAATCCAAATATAATAATATTATAGAAACGATAATATGGAAATAAATATTGACAGGTTTTTTTGATCATAATATAAATACATAGTTTAAAGTCTTTTTATAATAATAATTATATATGAATGAACACTTTTTAGTAATGTTTTTGTAATTAATAATACAAATATAATAATATTATAGAAACGATAATATGCAAATAAATATTGACAGGTTTTTTTGATCATAATATAAATACATAGTTTAAAGTTTTTTTATAATTATAATTATATATGAATGAACACTTTTTAATAATGTTTTTGTTATGAATAATACATATATAATAATATTATAGGAAGGATAATATACAAATAAATATATATAAATGTTTTTGATCATAATATAAATACATATTTTATAATAATTTTATAATAATAATAATATATGAATGAACACTTTTTAATAATGTTTTTGTTATTAATAATACATATATAATAATATTATAGGAAGGATAATATACAAATAAATATATATAAATGTTTTTGATCATAATATAAATACATATTTTATAATATTTTTATAATTATAATTATATATGATGAACACTTTTTAATAATGATTTTAATAATAATAATACATATATATTAATATTATAGTAAGGATAATATGCAATTAAATATTGACAGGTTTTTTTTATCATATTATAAATACATATTTTAAAATTTTTATATAAAAATAATTATATATGAATGAACAATTTTTAATGATGTTTTTGTAATTAATAATACATATATAATAATATTATAGGAAGGATAATATGCAAATAAATATTCACAGGTTTTTTTATCATAATATAAATACATATTTTAAAGTTTTTTATAATAATAATTATATATGAATGAACACTTTTTAGTAATGTTTTTGTAATTAATAATACAAATATAATAATATTATAGAAACGATAATATGAAAATAAATATTGACAGGTTTTTTTGATCATAATATAAATACATAGTTTAAAGTTTTTTATAATTATAAGTATATATGAATGAACACTTTTTAATAATGTTTTTGTTATGAATAATACATATATAATAATATTATAGGAAAGATAATATACCGTACAAATAAATATATAAAAATGTTTTTGATCATAATATAAATACATATTTTATAATATTTTTATAATTATAATCATATATGAATGAACACTTTTTAATAATGTTTTTAATAATAATAATACATATATATTAATATTATAGTAAGGATAATATGCAATTAAATATTGAAAGGTTTTTTCTATCATAATATAAATACATATTTTATAATTTTTATATAAAAATAATTATATATGAATGAACACTTTTTAATGATGTTTTTGTTATTAATAATACATATATAATAATATTATAGGAAGGATAATATACAAATAAATATATATAAATGTTTTTGATCATAATATAAATACATATTTTATAATATTTTTATAATAATAATTATATATGAATAAACACTTTTGAATAATGTTTTTGTTATTAATAATACATATATAATAATATTATAGGAAGGATAATATACAAATAAATATATATAAATGTTTTTGATCATAATATAAATACATATTTTATAATATTTTTATAATAATAATTATATATGAATGAACACTTTTTAATAATGTTTTTGTTATCAATAATACATATATAATAATATTATAGGAAGGATAATATGCAAATAAATATTCACAGGTTTTTTTGATCATAATATAAATACATAGTTTAAAGTTTTTTTATAATAATAATTATATATGAATGAACACTTTTTAGTAATTTTTTTGTAATTAATAATACAAATATAATAATATTATAGAAACGATAATATGCAAATAAATATTGACAGGTTTTTTTGATCATAATATAAATACATAGTTTAAAGTTTTTTTATAATTATAATTATATATGAATGAACACTTTTTAATAATGTTTTTGTTATGAATAATACATATATAATAATATTATAGGAAGGATAATATACAAATAAATATATATAAATGTTTTTGATCATAATATAAATACATATTTTATAATATTTTTATAATAATAATAATATATGAATAAACACTTTTTAATAATGTTTTTGTTATGAATAATACATATATAATAATATTATAGGAAGGATAATATACAAATAAATATATATAAATGTTTTTGATCATAATATAAATACATATTTTATAATATTTTTATAATAATAATTATATATGAATGAACACTTTTTAATAATGTTTTTGTTATTAATAATACATATATAATAATATTATTAGAGGGATAATATACAAATAAATATATATAAATGTTTTTGATCATAATATAAATACATATTTTATAATATTTTTATAATTATAATTATATATGAATGAACACTTTTTAATAATGTTTTTAATAATAATAATACATATATATTAATATTATAGTAAGGATAATATGCAATTAAATATTGACAGGTTTTTTTTATCATAATATAAATACATATTTTAAAATTTTTATATAAAAATAATTATATATGAATGAACACTTTTTAATGATGTTTTTGTTATTAATAATACATATATAATAATATTATAGGAAGGATAATATACAAATAAATATATATAAATGTTTTTGATCATAATATAAATACATATTTTTAATATTTTTATAATAATAATTTTATATGAATGAATACTTTTGAATAATGTTTTTGTTATTAATAATACATATATAATAATATTATAGGAAGGATAATATACAAATAAATATATATAAATGTTTTTGATCATAATATAAATACATATTTTATAATATTTTTATAATAATAATTATATATGAATGAACACTTTTTAATGATGTTTTTGTAATTAATAATACATATATAATAATATTATAGGAAAAATAATATGCAAATAAATATTCACAGTTTTTTTTATCATAATATAAATACATATTTTATAATATTTTTATAATAATAATTATATATGAATGAACACTTTTTAGTAATGTTTTTGTAATTAATAATACAAATATAAAAAATTATAGAAACGATAATATGAAAATAAATATTGACAGGTTTTTTTGATCATAATATAAATACATAGTTTAAAGTTTTTTTATAATTATAATTATATATGAATGAACACTTTTTAATAATGTTTTTGTTATGAATAATACATATATAATAATATTATAGGAAGGATAATATACAAATAAATATATATAAATGTTTTTGATCATAATATAAAAACATATTTTATAATATTTTTATAATAATAATTATATATGAATGAACACTTTTGAATAATGTTTTTGTTATTAATAATATATATATAATAATATTATAGGAAGGATAATATACAAATAAATATATATAAATGTTTTTGATCATAATATAAATACATATTTTATAATATTTTTATAATAATAATTATATATGAATGAACACTTTTTATAATGTTTTTGTTATTAATAATACATATATAATAATATTATAGGAAGAATAATATGCAAATAAATATTCACAGGTTTTTTTATCATAATATAAATACATATTTTAAAGTTTTTTATAATAATAATAATATATGAATGAACACTTTTTAGTAATGTTTTTGTAATTAATAATCCAAATATAATAATATTATAGAAACGATAATATGGAAATAAATATTGACAGGTTTTTTTGATCATAATATAAATACATAGTTTAAAGTCTTTTTATAATAATAATTATATATGAATGAACACTTTTTAGTAATGTTTTTGTAATTAATAATACAAATATAATAATATTATAGAAACGATAATATGCAAATAAATATTGACAGGTTTTTTTGATCATAATATAAATACATAGTTTAAAGTTTTTTTATAATTATAATTATATATGAATGAACACTTTTTAATAATGTTTTTGTTATGAATAATACATATATAATAATATTATAGGAAGGATAATATACAAATAAATATATATAAATGTTTTTGATCATAATATAAATACATATTTTATAATATTTTTATAATAATAATTATATATGAATGAACACTTTTTAATAATGTTTTTGTTATGAATAATACATATATAATAATATTATAGGAAGGATAATATACAAATAAATATATAAAAATGTTTTTGATCATAATATAAATACATATTTTATAATATTTTTATAATAATAATTATATATGAATGAACACTTTTTAATAATGTTTTTGTTATTAATAATACATATATAATGATATTATAGGAAGGATAATATACAAATAAATATATATAAATGTTTTTGATCATAATATAAATACATATTTTATAATATTTTTATAATTATAATTATATATGAATGAACACTTTTTAATAATGTTTTTAATAATAATAATACATATATATTAATATTATAGTAAGGATAATATGCAATTAAATATTGACAGGTTTTTTTTATCATAATATAAATACATATTTTAAAATTTTTATATAAAAATAATTATATATGAATGAACACTTTTTAATGATGTTTTTGTTATTAATAATACATATATAATAATATTATAGGAAGGATAATATACAAATAAATATATATAAATGTTTTTGATCATAATATAAATACATATTTTATAATATTTTTATAATAATAATTTTATATGAATGAACACTTTTGAATAATGTTTTTGTTATTAATAATACATATATAATAATATTATAGGAAGGATAATATACAAATAAATATATATAAATGTTTTTGATCATAATATAAATACATATTTTATAATATTTTTATAATAATAATTATATATGAATGAACACTTTTTAATGATGTTTTTGTAATTAATAATACATATATAATAATATTATAGGAAGGATAATATGCAAATAAATATTCACAGGTTTTTTTGATCATAATATAAATACATAGTTTAAAGTTTTTTTATATTAATAATTATATATGAATGAACACTTTTTAGTAATGTTTTTGTAATTAATAATACAAATATAATAATATTATAGAAACGATAATATGCAAATAAATATTGACAGGTTTTTTTGATCATAATATAAATACATAGTTTAAAGTTTTTTTATAATAATAATTATATATGAATGAACACTTTTTAGTAATGTTTTTGTAATTAATAATACAAATATAATAATATTATAGAAACGATAATATGCAAATAAATATTGACAGGTTTTTTTGATCATAATATAAATACATAGTTTTAAGTTTTTTTATAATTATAATTTTATATGAATGAACACTTTTTAATAATGTTTTTGTTATGAATAATACATATATAATAATATTATAGGAAGGATAATATACAAATAAATATATATAAATGTTTTTGATCATAATATAAATACATATTTTATAATAATTTTATAATAACAATAATATATGAATGAACACTTTTTAATAATGTTTTTGTTATTAATAATACATATATAATAATATTATAGGAAGGATAATATACAAATAAATATATAAAAATGTTTTTGATCATAATATAAATACATATTTTATAATATTTTTATAATAATAATTATATATGAATGAACACTTTTTAATAATGTTTTTGTTATTAATAATACATATATAATAATATTATAGGAAGGATAATATGCAAATAAATATTCACAGGTTTTTTAATCATAATATAAATACATATTTTAAAGTTTTTTATAATAATAATAATGTATGAATGAACACTTTTTAGTAATGTTTTTGTAATTAATAATACAAATATAATAATATTATAGAAACGATAATATGCAAATAAATATTGACAGGTTTTTTTGATCATAATATAAATACATAGTTTAAAGTTTTTTTATAATAATAATTATATATGAATGAACACTTTTTAGTAATTTTTTTGTAATTAATAATACAAATATAATAATATTATAGAAACGATAATATGCAAATAAATATTGACAGGTTTTTTTGATCATAATATAAATACATAGTTTAAAGTTTTTTTATAATTATAATTATATATGAATGAACACTTTTTAATTATGTTTTTGTTATGAATAATACATATATAATAATATTATAGGAAGGATAATATAAAAATAAATATATATAAATGTTTTTGATCATAATATAAATACATATTTTATAATATTTTTATAATAATAATTATATATGAATGAACACTTTTTAATAATGTTTTTGTTATTAATAATACATATATAATAATATTATAGGAAGGATAATATACAAATAAATATATATAAATGTTTTTGATCATAATATAAATACATATTTTATAATATTTTTATAATTATAATTATATATGATGAACACTTTTTAATAATGATTTTAATAATAATAATACATATATATTAATATTATAGTAACGATAATATGCAATTAAATATTGACAGGTTTTTTTATCATATTATAAATACATATTTTAAAATTTTTATATAAAAATAATTATATATGAATGAACAATTTTTAATGATGTTTTTGTAATTAATAATACAGATATAATAATATTATAGGAAGGATAATATGCAAATAAATAATCACAGGTTTTTTTATCATAATATAAATACATATTTTAAAGTTTTTTATAATAATAATTATATATGAATGAACACTTTTTAGTAATGTTTTTGTAATTAATAATACAAATATAATAATATTATAGAAACGATAATATGAAAATAAATATTGACAGGTTTTTTTGATCATAATATAAATACATAGTTTAAAGTGATTTTATAATTATAATTATATATGAATGAACACTTTTTAATAATGTTTTTGTTATGAATAATACATATATAATAATATTATAGGAAAGATAATATACAAATAAATATATAAAAATGTTTTTGATCATAATATAAATACATATTTTATAATATTTTTATAATTATAATTATATATGAATGAACACTTTTTAATAATGTTTTTAATAATAATAATACATATATATTAATATTATAGTAAGGATAATATGCAATTAAATATTGAAAGGTTTTTTTTTATCATAATATAAATACATATTTTATAATTTTTATATAAAAATAATTATATATGAATGAACACTTTTTAATGATGTTTTTGTTATTAATAATACATATATAATAATATTATAGGAAGGATAATATACAAATAAATATATATAAATGTTTTTGATCATAATATAAATACATATTTTATAATATTTTTATAATAATAATTATATATGAATAAACACTTTTGAATAATGTTTTTGTTATTAATAATACATATATAATAATATTATAGGAAGGATAATATACAAATAAATATATATAAATGTTTTTGATCATAATATAAATACATATTTTATAATATTTTTATAATAATAATTATATATGAATGAACACTTTTTAATAATGTTTTTGTTATTAATAATACATATATAATAATATTATAGGAAGGATAATATGCAAATAAATATTCACAGGTTTTTTTGATCATAATATAAATACATAGTTTAAAGTTTTTTTATAATAATAATTATATATGAATGAACACTTTTTAGTAATTTTTTTGTAATTAATAATACAAATATAATAATATTATAGAAACGATAATATGCAAATAAATATTGACAGGTTTTTTTGATCATAATATAAATACATAGTTTAAAGTTTTTTTATAATTATAATTATATATGAATGAACACTTTTTAATTATGTTTTTGTTATGAATAATACATATATAATAATATTATAGGAAGGATAATATACAAATAAATATATATAAATGTTTTTGATCATAATATAAATACATATTTTATAATATTTTTATAATAATAATAATATATGAATGAACACTTTTTAATAATGTTTTTGTTATGAATAATACATATATAATAATATTATAGGAAGGATAATATACAAATAAATATATATAAATGTTTTTGATCATAATATAAATACATATTTTATAATATTTTTATAATAATAATTATATATGAATGAACACTTTTTAATAATGTTTTTGTTATTAATAATACATATATAATAATATTATTGGAAGGATAATATACAAATAAATATATATAAATGTTTTTGATTATAATATAAATACATATTTTATAATATTTTTATAATTATAATTATATATGAATGAACACTTTTTAATAATGTTTTTAATAATAATAATACATATATATTAATATTATAGTAAGGATAATATGCAATTAAATATTGACAGGTTTTTTTATCATAATATAAATACATATTTTAAAATTTTTATATAAAAATAATTATATATGAATGAACACTTTTTAATGATGTTTTTGTTATTAATAATACATATATAATAATATTATAGGAAGGATAATATACAAATAAATATATATAAATGTTTTTGATCATAATATAAATACATATTTTTAATATTTTTATAATAATAATTTTATATGAATGAATACTTTTGAATAATGTTTTTGTTATTAATAATACATATATAATAATATTATAGGAAGGATAATATACAAATAAATATATATAAATGTTTTTGATCATAATATAAATACATATTTTATAATATTTTTATAATAATAATTATATATGAATGAACACTTTTTAATGATGTTTTTGTAATTAATAATACATATATAATAATATTATAGGAAGGATAATATGCAAATAAATATTCACAGTTTTTTTTTTATCATAATATAAATACATATTTTATAATATTTTTATAATAATAATTATATATGAATGAACACTTTTTAGTAATGTTTTTGTAATTAATAATACAAATATAATAATATTATAGAAACGATAATATGAAAATAAATATTGACAGGTTTTTTTGATCATAATATAAATACATAGTTTAAAGTTTTTTTATAATTATAATTATATATGAATAAACACTTTTTAATAATGTTTTTGTTATGAATAATACATATATAATAATATTATAGGAAGGATAATATACAAATAAATATATATAAATGTTTTTGATCATAATATAAAAACATATTTTATAATATTTTTATAATAATAATTATATATGAATGAACACTTTTGAATAATGTTTTTGTTATTAATAATATATATATAATAATATTATAGGAAGGATAATATACAAATAAATATATATAAATGTTTTTGATCATAATATAAATACATATTTTATAATATTTTTATAATAATAATTATATATGAATGAACACTTTTTAATAATGTTTTTGTTATTAATAATACATATATAATAATATTATAGGAAGAATAATATGCAAATAAATATTCACAGGTTTTTTTATCATAATATAAATACATATTTTAAAGTTTTTTATAATAATAATAATATATGAATGAACACTTTTTAGTAATGTTTTTGTAATTAATAATCCAAATATAATAATATTATAGAAACGATAATATGGAAATAAATATTGACAGGTTTTTTTGATCATAATATAAATACATAGTTTAAAGTCTTTTTATAATAATAATTATATATGAATGAACACTTTTTAGTAATGTTTTTGTAATTAATAATACAAATATAATAATATTATAGAAACGATAATATGCAAATAAATATTGACAGGTTTTTTTGATCATAATATAAATACATAGTTTAAAGTTTTTTTATAATTATAATTATATATGAATGAACACTTTTTAATAATGTTTTTGTTATGAATAATACATATATAATAATATTATAGGAAGGATAATATACAAATAAATATATATAAATGTTTTTGATCATAATATAAATACATATTTTATAATATTTTTATAATAATAATTATATATGAATGAACACTTTTTAATAATGTTTTTGTTATGAATAATACATATATAATAATATTATAGGAAGGATAATATACAAATAAATATATATAAATGTTTTTGATCATAATATAAATACATATTTTATAATATTTTTATAATAATAATTATATATGAATGAACACTTTTTAATAATGTTTTTGTTATTAATAATACATATATAATGATATTATAGGAAGGATAATATACAAATAAATATATATAAATGTTTTTGATCATAATATAAATACATATTTTATAATATTTTTATAATTATAATTATATATGAATGAACACTTTTTAATAATGTTTTTAATAATAATAATACATATATATTAATATTATAGTAAGGATAATATGCAATTAAATATTGACAGGTTTTTTTTATCATAATATAAATACATATTTTAAAATTTTTATATAAAAATAATTATATATGAATGAACACTTTTTAATGATGTTTTTGTTATAAATAATACATATATAATAATATTATAGGAAGGATAATATGCAAATAAATATATATAAATGTTTTTGATCATAATATAAATACATATTTTATAATATTTTTATAATAATAATTTTATATGAATGAACACTTTTGAATAATGTTTTTGTTATTAATAATACATATATAATAATATTATAGGAAGGATAATATACAAATAAATATATATAAATGTTTTTGATCATAATATAAATACATATTTTATAATATTTTTATAATAATAATTATATATGAATGAACACTTTTTAATGATGTTTTTGTAATTAATAATACATATATAATAATATTATAGGAAGGATAATATGCAAATAAATATTCACAGTTTTTTTTTTATCATAATATAAATACATATTTTAAAGTTTTTTATAATAATAATTATATATGAATGAACACTTTTTAGTAATGTTTTTGTAATTAATAATACAAATATAATAATATTATAGAAACGATAATATGCAAATAGATATTGACAGGTTTTTTGATCATAATATAAATACATAGTTTAAAGTTTTTTTATAATTATAATTATATATGAATGAACACTTTTTAATAATGTTTTTGCTATGAATAATACATATATAATAATATTATAGAAAGGATAATATACAAATAAATATATATAAATGTTTTTGATCATAATATAAATACATATTTTATAATATTTTTATAATAATAATAATATATGAATGAACACTTTTTAATAATGTTTTTGTTATTAATAATACATATATAATAATATTATAGGAAGGATAATATACAAATAAATATATATAAATGTTTTTGATCATAATATAAAAACATATTTTATAATATTTTTATAATAATAATTATATATGAATGAACACTTTTTAATTATGTTTTTGTTATTAATAATACATATATAATAATATTATAGGAAGGATAATATACAAATAAATATATATAAATGTTTTTGATCATAATATAAATACATATTTTATAATATTTTTATAATTATAATTATATATGAATGAACACTTTTTAATAATGTTTTTGTTATTAATAATACATATATAATAATATTATAGGAAGGATAATATACAAATAAATATATATAAATGTTTTTGATCATAATATAAAAACATATTTTATAATATTTTTATAATAATAATTACATATGAATGAACACTTTTTAATAATGTTTTTGTTATTAATAATACATATATAATAATATTATAGGAAGGATAATATACAAATAAATATATATAAATGTTTTTGATCATAATATAAATACATATTTTATAATATTTTTTATAATTATAATTATATATGAATGAACACTTTTTAATAATGTTTTTAATAATAATAATACATATATATTAATATTATAGGAAGGATAATATGCAATTAAATATTGAAAGGTTTTTTTTATCATAATATAAATACATATTTTAAATCTTTTTATAATAATAATTATATATGAATGAACACTTTTTAGTAATGTTTTTGTAATTAATAATACAAATATAATAATATTATAGAAACGATAATATGAAAATAAATATTGACAGGTTTTTTTGATCATAATATAAATACATAGTTTAAAGTTTTTTTATAATTATAATTATATATGAATGAACACTTTTTAATAATGTTTTTGTTATGAATAATACATATATAATAATATTATAGGAAGGATAATATACAAATAAATATATATAAATGTTTTTGATCATAATATAAAAACATATTTTATAATATTTTTATAATTATAATTATATATGAATGAACACTTTTTAATAATGTTTTTAATAATAATAATACATATATATTAATATTATAGTAAGGATAATATGCAATTAAATATTGACAGGTTTTTTTATCATAATATAAATACATATTTTAAAATTTTTATATAAAAATAATTATATATGAATGAACACTTTTTAATGATGTTTTTGTTATTAATAATACATATATAATAATATTATAGGAAGGATAATATACAAATAAATATATATAAATGTTTTTGATCATAATATAAATACATATTTTATAATATTTTTATAATAATAATTATATATGAATGAACACTTTTGAATAATGTTTTTGTTATTAATAATATATATATAATAATATTATAGGAAGGATAATATACAAATAAATATATATAAATGTTTTTGATCATAATATAAATACATATTTTATAATATTTTTATATTAATAATTATATATGAATGAACACTTTTTAATAATGTTTTTGTTATTAATAATACATATATAATAATATTATAGGAAGAATAATATGCAAATAAATATTCACAGGTTTTTTTATCATAATATAAATACATATTTTAAAGTTTTTTATAATAATAATAATATATGAATGAACACTTTTTAGTAATGTTTTTGTAATTAATAATCCAAATATAATATTATAGAAACGATAATATGGAAATAAATATTGACAGGTTTTTTTGATCATAATATAAATACATAGTTTAAAGTTTTTTTATAATAATAATTATATATGAATGAACACTTTTTAGTAATGTTTTTATAATTAATAATACAAATATAATAATATTATAGGAAGGATAATATACAAATAAATATATATAAATGTTTTTGATCATAATATAAATACATATTTTATAATATTTTTATAATAATAATTATATATGAATGAACACTTTTTAATAATGTTTTTGTTATGAATAATACATATATAATAATATTATAGGAAGGATAATATACAAATAAATATATATAAATGTTTTTGATCATAATATAAATACATATTTTATAATATTTTTATAATAATAATTATATATGAATGAACACTTTTTAATAATGTTTTTGTTATTAATAATACATATATAATGATATTATAGGAAGGATAATATACAAATAAATATATATAAATGTTTCTGATCATAATATAAATACATATTTTATAATATTTTTATGATTATAATTATATATGAATGAACACTTTTTAATAATGTTTTTAATAATAATAATACATATATATTAATATTATAGTAAGGATAATATGCAATTAAATATTGACAGGTTTTTTTTTATCATAATATAAATACATATTTTAAAATTTTTATATAAAAATAATTATATATGAATGAACACTTTTTAATGATGTTTTTGTTATTAATAATACATATATAATAATATTATAGGAAGGATAATATACAAATAAATATATATAAATGTTTTTGATCATAATATAAATACATATTTTATAATATTTTTATAATAATAATTTTATATGAATGAACACTTTTGAATAATGTTTTTGTTATTAATAATACATATATAATAATATTATCGGAAGGATAATATACAAATAAATATATATAAATGTTTTTGATCATAATATGAATACATATTTTATAATATTTTTATAATAATAATTATATATGAATGAACACTTTTTAATGATGTTTTTGTAATTAATAATACATATATAATAATATTATAGGAAGGATAATATGCAAATAAATATTCACAGTTTTTTTTATCATAATATAAATACATATTTTAAAGTTTTTTATAATAATAATTATATATGAATGAACACTTTTTAGTAATGTTTTTGTAATTATTAATACAAATATAATAATATTATAGAAACGATAATATGCAAATAGATATTGACAGGTTTTTTTGAACATAATATAAATACATAGTTTAAAGTTTTTTTATAATAATAATTATATATGAATGAACACTTTTTAGTAATGTTTTTGTAATTAATAATACAAATATAATAATATTATAGAAACGATAATATGGAAATAAATATTGACAGGTTTTTTTGATCATAATATAAATACATAGTTTAAAGTTTTTTTATAATAATAATTATATATGAATGAACACTTTTTAGTAATGTTTTTATAATTAATAATACAAATATAATAATATTATAGGAAGGATAATATACAAATAAATATATATAAATGTTTTTGATCATAATATAAATACATATTTTATAATATTTTTATAATAATAATTATATATGAATGAACACTTTTTAATAATGTTTTTGTTATGAATAATACATATATAATAATATTATAGGAAGGATAATATACAAATAAATATATATAAATGTTTTTGATCATAATATAAATACATATTTTATAATATTTTTATAATAATAATTATATATGAATGAACACTTTTTAATAATGTTTTTGTTATTAATAATACATATATAATGATATTATAGGAAGGATAATATACAAATAAATATATATAAATGTTTCTGATCATAATATAAATACATATTTTATAATATTTTTATGATTATAATTATATATGAATGAACACTTTTTAATAATGTTTTTAATAATAATAATACATATATATTAATATTATAGTAAGGATAATATGCAATTAAATATTGACAGGTTTTTTTTTATCATAATATAAATACATATTTTAAAATTTTTATATAAAAATAATTATATATGAATGAACACTTTTTAATGATGTTTTTGTTATTAATAATACATATATAATAATATTATAGGAAGGATAATATACAAATAAATATATATAAATGTTTTTGATCATAATATAAATACATATTTTATAATATTTTTATAATAATAATTTTATATGAATGAACACTTTTGAATAATGTTTTTGTTATTAATAATACATATATAATAATATTATCGGAAGGATAATATACAAATAAATATATATAAATGTTTTTGATCATAATATGAATACATATTTTATAATATTTTTATAATAATAATTATATATGAATGAACACTTTTTAATGATGTTTTTGTAATTAATAATACATATATAATAATATTATAGGAAGGATAATATGCAAATAAATATTCACAGTTTTTTTTTATCATAATATAAATACATATTTTAAAGTTTTTTATAATAATAATTATATATGAATGAACACTTTTTAGTAATGTTTTTGTAATTATTAATACAAATATAATAATATTATAGAAACGATAATATGCAAATAGATATTGACAGGTTTTTTTGAACATAATATAAATACATAGTTTAAAGTTTTTTTATAATAATAATTATATATGAATGAACACTTTTTAGTAATGTTTTTGTAATTAATAATACAAATATAATAATATTATAGAAACGATAATATGCAAATAAATATTGACAGGTTTTTTGATCATAATATAAATACATAGTTTAAAGTTTTTTTATAATTATAATTATATATGAATGAACACTTTTTAATAATGTTTTTGTTATGAATAATACATATATAATAATATTATAGGAAGGATAATATACAAATAAATATATATAAATGTTTTTGATCATAATATAAATACATATTTTATAATATTTTTATAATAATAATTATATATGAATGAACACTTTTTAATAATGTTTTTGTTATTAATAATACATATATAATGATATTATAGGAAGGATAATATACAAATAAATATATATAAATGTTTTTGATCATAATATAAATACATATTTTATAATATTTTTATAATTATAATTATATATGAATGAACACTTTTTAATAATGTTTTTAATAATAATAATACATATATATTAATATTATAGTAAGGATAATATGCAATTAAATATTGACAGGTTTTTTTTATCATAATATAAATACATATTTTAAAATTTTTATATAAAAATAATTATATATGAATGAACACTTTTTAATGATGTTTTTGTTATAAATAATACATATATAATAATATTATAGGAAGGATAATATGCAAATAAATATATATAAATGTTTTTGATCATAATATAAATACATATTTTATAATATTTTTATAATAATAATTTTATATGAATGAACACTTTTGAATAATGTTTTTGTTATTAATAATACATATATAATAATATTATAGGAAGGATAATATACAAATAAATATATATAAATGTTTTTGATCATAATATAAATACATATTTTATAATATTTTTATAATAATAATTATATATGAATGAACACTTTTTAATGATGTTTTTGTAATTAATAATACATATATAATAATATTATAGGAAGGATAATATGCAAATAAATATTCACAGTTTTTTTTTATCATAATATAAATACATATTTTAAAGTTTTTTATAATAATAATTATATATGAATGAACACTTTTTAGTAATGTTTTTGTAATTAATAATACAAATATAATAATATTATAGAAACGATAATATGCAAATAGATATTGACAGGTTTTTTGATCATAATATAAATACATAGTTTAAAGTTTTTTTATAATTATAATTATATATGAATGAACACTTTTTAATAATGTTTTTGTTATGAATAATACATATATAATAATATTATAGAAAGGATAATATACAAATAAATATATATAAATGTTTTTGATCATAATATAAATACATATTTTATAATATTTTTATAATAATAATAATATATGAATGAACACTTTTTAATAATGTTTTTGTTATTAATAATACATATATAATAATATTATAGGAAGGATAATATACAAATAAATATATATAAATGTTTTTGATCATAATATAAATACATATTTTATAATATTTTTATAATAATAATTACATATGAATGAACACTTTTTAATAATGTTTTTGTTATTAATAATACATATATAATAATATTATAGGAAGGATAATATACAAATAAATATATATAAATGTTTTTGATCATAATATAAATACATATTTTATAATATTTTTTATAATTATAATTATATATGAATGAACACTTTTTAATAATGTTTTTAATTATAATAATACATATATATTAATATTATAGGAAGGATAATATGCAATTAAATATTGAAAGGTTTTTTTTATCATAATATAAATACATATTTTAAATCTTTTTATAATAATAATTATATATGAATGAACACTTTTTAGTAATGTTTTTGTAATTAATAATACAAATATAATAATATTATAGAAACGATAATATGAAAATAAATATTGACAGGTTTTTTTGATCATAATATAAATACATAGTTTAAAGTTTTTTTATAATTATAATTATATATGAATGAACACTTTTTAATAATGTTTTTGTTATGAATAATACATATATAATAATATTATAGGAAGGATAATATACAAATAAATATATATAAATGTTTTTGATCATAATATAAAAACATATTTTATAATATTTTTATAATTATAATTATATATGAATGAACACTTTTTAATAATGTTTTTAATAATAATAATACATATATATTAATATTATAGTAAGGATAATATGCAATTAAATATTGACAGGTTTTTTTTATCATAATATAAATACATATTTTAAAATTTTTATATAAAAATAATTATATATGAATGAACACTTTTTAATGATGTTTTTGTAATTAATAATACATATATAATAATATTATAGGAAGGATAATATGCAAATAAATATTCACAGGTTTTTTTTATCATAGTATAAATACATATTTTAAATTTTTTTTAATAATAATTATATATGAATGAACACTTTTTAGTAATGTTTTTGTAATTAATAATACAAATATAATAATATTATAGAAACGATAATATGAAAATAAATATTGACAGGTTTTTTTGATCATAATATAAATACATAGTTTAAAGTTTTTTTATAATTATATTTATATATGAATGAACACTTTTTAATAATGTTTTTGTTATGAATAATACATATATAATAATATTATAGGAAGGATAATATACAAATAAATATATAAAAATGTTTTTGATCATAATATAAATACATATTTTATAATATTTTTATAATTATAATTATATATGAATGAACACTTTTTAATAATGTTTTTAATAATAATAATACATATATATTAATATTATAGTAAGGATAATAAGCAATTAAATATTGACAGGTTTTTTTTATAATAATATAAATACATATTTTATAATTTTTATATAAAAATAATTATATATGAATGAACACTTTTTAATGATGTTTTTGTTATTAATAATACATATATAATAATATTATAGGAAGGATAATATACAAATAAATATATATAAATGTTTTTGATCATAATATAAATACATATTTTATAATATTTTTATAATAATAATTATATATGAATGAACACTTTTTAGTAATGTTTTTGTAATTAATAATACAAATATAATAATATTGTAGAAACGATAATATGCAAATAGATATTGACAGGTTTTTTTGAACATAATATAAATACATAGTTTAAAGTTTTTTTATAATAATAATTATATATGAATGAACACTTTTTAGTAATGTTTTTGTAATTAATAATACAAATATAATAATATTATAGAAACGATAATATGCAAATAAATATTGACAGGTTTTTTGATCATAATATAAATACATAGTTTAAAGTTTTTTTATAATTATAATTATATATAAATGAACACTTTTTAATAATGTTTTTGTTATGAATAATACATATATAATAATATTATAGAAAGGATAATATACAAATAAATATATATAAATGTTTTTGATCATAATATAAATACATATTTTATAATATTTTTATAATAATAATAATATATGAATGAACACTTTTTAATAATGTTTTTGTTATTAATAATACATATATAATAATATTATAGGAAGGATAATATACAAATAAATATATATAAATGTTTTTGATCATAATATAAAAACATATTTTATAATATTTTTATAATAATAATTATATATGAATGAACACTTTTTAATAATGTTTTTGTTATTAATAATACATATATAATAATATTATAGGAAGGATAATATACAAATAAATATATATAAATGTTTTTGATCATAATATAAATACATATTTTATAATATTTTTATAATTATAATTATATATGAATGAACACTTTTTAATAATGTTTTTGTTATTAATAATACATATATAATAATATTATAGGAAGGATAATATACAAATAAATATATATAAATGTTTTTGATCATAATATAAAAACATATTTTATAATATTTTTATAATAATAATTACATATGAATGAACACGTTTTAATAATGTTTTTGTTATTAATAATACATATATAATAATATTATAGGAAGGATAATATACAAATAAATATATATAAATGTTTTTGATCATAATATAAATACATATTTTATAATATTTTTTATAATTATAATTATATATGAATGAACACTTTTTAATAATGTTTTTAATTATAATAATACATATATATTAATATTATAGGAAGGATAATATGCAATTAAATATTGAAAGGTTTTTTTTATCATAATATAAATACATATTTTAAATCTTTTTATAATAATAATTATATATGAATGAACACTTTTTAGTAATGTTTTTGTAATTAATAATACAAATATAATAATATTATAGAAACGATAATATGAAAATAAATATTGACAGGTTTTTTTGATCATAATATAAATACATAGTTTAAAGTTTTTTTATAATTATAATTATATATGAATGAACACTTTTTAATAATGTTTTTGTTATGAATAATACATATATAATAATATTATAGGAAGGATAATATACAAATAAATATATATAAATGTTTTTGATCATAATATAAAAACATATTTTATAATATTTTTATAATTATAATTATATATGAATGAACACTTTTTAATAATGTTTTTAATAATAATAATACATATATATTAATATTATAGTAAGGATAATATGCAATTAAATATTGACAGGTTTTTTTTATCATAATATAAATACATATTTTAAAATTTTTATATAAAAATAATTATATATGAATGAACACTTTTTAATGATGTTTTTGTAATTAATAATACATATATAATAATATTATAGGAAGGATAATATGCAAATAAATATTCACAGGTTTTTTTTATCATAGTATAAATACATATTTTAAATTTTTTTTAATAATAATTATATATGAATGAACACTTTTTAGTAATGTTTTTGTAATTAATAATACAAATATAATAATATTATAGAAACGATAATATGAAAATAAATATTGACAGGTTTTTTTGATCATAATATAAATACATAGTTTAAAGTTTTTTTATAATTATATTTATATATGAATGAACACTTTTTAATAATGTTTTTGTTATGAATAATACATATATAATAATATTATAGGAAGGATAATATACAAATAAATATATAAAAATGTTTTTGATCATAATATAAATACATATTTTATAATATTTTTATAATTATAATTATATATGAATGAACACTTTTTAATAATGTTTTTAATAATAATAATACATATATATTAATATTATAGTAAGGATAATAAGCAATTAAATATTGACAGGTTTTTTTTATAATAATATAAATACATATTTTATAATTTTTATATAAAAATAATTATATATGAATGAACACTTTTTAATGATGTTTTTGTTATTAATAATACATATATAATAATATTATAGGAAGGATAATATACAAATAAATATATATAAATGTTTTTGATCATAATATAAATACATATTTTATAATATTTTTATAATAATAATTATATATGAATGAACACTTTTTAGTAATGTTTTTGTAATTAATAATACAAATATAATAATATTATAGAAACGATAATATGCAAATAGATATTGACAGGTTTTTTTGAACATAATATAAATACATAGTTTAAAGTTTTTTTATAATAATAATTATATATGAATGAACACTTTTTAGTAATGTTTTTGTAATTAATAATACAAATATAATAATATTATAGAAACGATAATATGCAAATAAATATTGACAGGTTTTTTGATCATAATATAAATACATAGTTTAAAGTTTTTTTATAATTATAATTATATATAAATGAACACTTTTTAATAATGTTTTTGTTATGAATAATACATATATAATAATATTATAGAAAGGATAATATACAAATAAATATATATAAATGTTTTTGATCATAATATAAATACATATTTTATAATATTTTTATAATAATAATAATATATGAATGAACACTTTTTAATAATGTTTTTGTTATTAATAATACATATATAATAATATTATAGGAAGGATAATATACAAATAAATATATATAAATGTTTTTGATCATAATATAAAAACATATTTTATAATATTTTTATAATAATAATTATATATGAATGAACACTTTTTAATAATGTTTTTGTTATTAATAATACATATATAATAATATTATAGGAAGGATAATATACAAATAAATATATATAAATGTTTTTGATCATAATATAAATACATATTTTATAATATTTTTATAATTATAATTATATATGAATGAACACTTTTTAATAATGTTTTTGTTATTAATAATACATATATAATAATATTATAGGAAGGATAATATACAAATAAATATATATAAATGTTTTTGATCATAATATAAAAACATATTTTATAATATTTTTATAATAATAATTACATATGAATGAACACGTTTTAATAATGTTTTTGTTATTAATAATACATATATAATAATATTATAGGAAGGATAATATACAAATAAATATATATAAATGTTTTTGATCATAATATAAATACATATTTTATAATATTTTTTATAATTATAATTATATATGAATGAACACTTTTTAATAATGTTTTTAATAATAATAATACATATATATTAATATTATAGGAAGGATAATATGCAATTAAATATTGAAAGGTTTTTTTTATCATAATATAAATACATATTTTAAATCTTTTTATAATAATAATTATATATGAATGAACACTTTTTAGTAATGTTTTTGTAATTAATAATACAAATATAATAATATTATAGAAACGATAATATGAAAATAAATATTGACAGGTTTTTTTGATCATAATATAAATACATAGTTTAAAGTTTTTTTATAATTATAATTATATATGAATAAACACTTTTTAATAATGTTTTTGTTATGAATAATACATATATAATAATATTATAGGAAGGATAATATACAAATAAATATATATAAATGTTTTTGATCATAATATAAAAACATATTTTATAATATTTTTATAATTATAATTATATATGAATGAACACTTTTTAATAATGTTTTTAATAATAATAATACATATATATTAATATTATAGTAAGGATAATATGCAATTAAATATTGACAGGTTTTTTTATCATAATATAAATACATATTTTAAAATTTTTATATAAAAATAATTATATATGAATAAACACTTTTTAATGATGTTTTTGTAATTAATAATACATATATAATAATATTATAGGAAGGAAAATATGCAAATAAATATTCACAGGTTTTTTTTATCATAGTATAAATACATATTTTAAATTTTTTTTTTATAATAATTATATATGAATGAACACTTTTTAGTAATGTTTTTGTAATTAATAATACAAATATAATAATATTATAGAAACGATAATATGAAAATAAATATTGACAGGTTTTTTTGATCATAATATAAATACATAGTTTAAAGTTTTTTTATAATTATATTTATAACTAATTATAATAATTATAATATTAATGAACACTTTTTAATAATGTTTTTGTTATGAATAATACATATATAATAATATTATAGGAAGGATAATATACAAATAAATATATAAAAATGTTTTTGATCATAATATAAATACATATTTTATAATATTTTTATAATTATAATTATATATGAATGAACACTTTTTAATAATGTTTTTAATAATAATAATACATATATATTAATATTATAGTAAGGATAATAAGCAATTAAATATTGACAGGTTTTTTTTATAATAATATAAATACATATTTTATAATTTTTATATAAAAATAATTATATATGAATGAACACTTTTTAATGATGTTTTTGTTATTAATAATACATATATAATAATATTATAGGAAGGATAATATACAAATAAATATATATAAATGTTTTTGATCATAATATAAATACATATTTTATAATATTTTTATAATAATAATTATATATGAATGAACACTTTTGACTTTATATATAATATATAATATAATATAATATATATAATATATTGATTATATATAATAATATTATAGGAAGGATAATATACAAATAAATATATATAAATGTTTTTGATCATAATATAAATACATATTTTATAATATTTTTATATTAATAATTATATATGAATGAACACTTTTTAATAATGTTTTTGTTATTAATAATACATATATAATAATATTATAGGAAGAATAATATGCAAATAAATATTCACAGGTTTTTTTATCATAATATAAATACATATTTTAAAGTTTTTTATATTAATAATAATATATGAATGAACACTTTTTAGTAATGTTTTTGTAATTAATAATCCAAATATAATAATATTATAGAAACGATAATATGGAAATAAATATTGACAGGTTTTTTTGATCATAATATAAATACATAGTTTAAAGTTTTTTTATAATAATAATTATATATGAATGAACACTTTTTAGTAATGTTTTTATAATTAATAATACAAATATAATAATATTATAGGAAGGATAATATACAAATAAATATATATAAATGTTTTTGATCATAATATAAATACATATTTTATAATATTTTTATAATAATAATTATATATGAATGAACACTTTTTAATAATGTTTTTGTTATGAATAATACATATATAATAATATTATAGGAAGGATAATATACAAATAAATATATATAAATGTTTTTGATCATAATATAAATACATATTTTATAATATTTTTATAATAATAATTATATATGAATGAACACTTTTTAATAATGTTTTTGTTATTAATAATACATATATAATGATATTATAGGAAGGATAATATACAAATAAATATATATAAATGTTTCTGATCATAATATAAATACATATTTTATAATATTTTTATGATTATAATTATATATGAATGAACACTTTTTAATAATGTTTTTAATAATAATAATACATATATATTAATATTATAGTAAGGATAATATGCAATTAAATATTGACAGGTTTTTTTTTATCATAATATAAATACATATTTTAAAATTTTTATATAAAAATAATTATATATGAATGAACACTTTTTAATGATGTTTTTGTTATTAATAATACATATATAATAATATTATAGGAAGGATAATATACAAATAAATATATATAAATGTTTTTGATCATAATATAAATACATATTTTATAATATTTTTATAATAATAATTTTATATGAATGAACACTTTTGAATAATGTTTTTGTTATTAATAATACATATATAATAATATTATCGGAAGGATAATATACAAATAAATATATATAAATGTTTTTGATCATAATATGAATACATATTTTATAATATTTTTATAATAATAATTATATATGAATGAACACTTTTTAATGATGTTTTTGTAATTAATAATACATATATAATAATATTATAGGAAGGATAATATGCAAATAAATATTCACAGTTTTTTTTTATCATAATATAAATACATATTTTAAAGTTTTTTATAATAATAATTATATATGAATGAACACTTTTTAGTAATGTTTTTGTAATTATTAATACAAATATAATAATATTATAGAAACGATAATATGCAAATAGATATTGACAGGTTTTTTTGAACATAATATAAATACATAGTTTAAAGTTTTTTTATAATAATAATTATATATGAATGAACACTTTTTAGTAATGTTTTTGTAATTAATAATACAAATATAATAATATTATAGAAACGATAATATGCAAATAAATATTGACAGGTTTTTTGATCATAATATAAATACATAGTTTAAAGTTTTTTTATAATTATAATTATATATGAATGAACACTTTTTAATAATGTTTTTGTTATGAATAATACATATATAATAATATTATAGAAAGGATAATATACAAATAAATATATATAAATGTTTTTGATCATAATATAAATACATATTTTATAATATTTTTATAATAATAATAATATATGAATGAACACTTTTTAATAATGTTTTTGTTATTAATAATACATATATAATAATATTATAGGAAGGATAATATACAAATAAATATATATAAATGTTTTTGATCATAATATAAAAACATATTTTATAATATTTTTATAATAATAATTATATATGAATGAACACTTTTTAATAATGTTTTTGTTATTAATAATACATATATAATAATATTATAGGAAGGATAATATACAAATAAATATATATAAATGTTGTTGATCATAATATAAATACATATTTTATAATATTTTTATAATTATAATTATTTATGAATGAACACTTTTTAATAATGTTTTTGTTATTATAATACATATATAATAATATTATAGGAAGGATAATATACAAATAAATATATATAAATGTTTTTGATCATAATATAAATACATATTTTATAATATTTTTATAATAATAATTACATATGAATGAACACTTTTTAATAATGTTTTTGTTATTAATAATACATATATAATAATATTATAGGAAGGATAATATACAAATAAATATATATAAATGTTTTTGATCATAATATAAATACATATTTTATAATATTTTTTATAATTATAATTATATATGAATGAACACTTTTTAATAATGTTTTTAATAATAATAATACATATATATTAATATTATAGGAAGGATAATATGCAATTAAATATTGACAGGTTTTTTTTATCATAATATAAATACATATTTTAAATCTTTTTATAATAATAATTATATATGAATGAACACTTTTTAGTAATGTTTTTGTAATTAATAATACAAATATAATAATATTAAAGAAACAATAATATGCAAATAAATATTGACAGGTTTTTTTGATCATAATATAAATACATTGTTTAAAGTTTTTTATAATTATAATTATATATGAATGAACACTTTTTAATAATGTTTTTGTTATGAATAACACATATATAATAATATTATAGGAAGGATAATATACAAATAAATATATATAAATGTTTTTGATCATAATATAAATACATATTTTATAATATTTTTATAATTATAATTATATATGAATAAACACTTTTTAATAATGTTTTTAATAATAATAATACATATATATTAATATTATAGTAAGGATAATATGCAATTAAATATTGACAGGTTTTTTTTATCATAATATAAATACATATTTTAAAATTTTTATATAAAAATAATTATATATGAATGAACACTTTTTAATGATGTTTTTGTTATGAATAATACATATATAATAATATTATAGGAAGGATAATATACAAATAAATATATATAAATGTTTTTGATCATAATATAAATACATATTTTATAATATTTTTATAATAATAATTATATATGAATGAACACTTTTGAATAATGTTTTTGTTATTAATAATACATATATAATAATATTTTAGGAAGGATAATATACAAATAAATATATATAAATGTTTTTGATCATAATATAAATACATATTTTATAATATTCTTATAATAATAATTATATATGAATGAACACTTTTTAATAATGTTTTTGTTATTAATAATACATATATAATAATATTATAGGAAGGATAATATGCAAATAAATATTCACAGGTTTTTTTATCATAATATAAATACATATTTTAAAGTTTTTTATAATAATAATAATATATGAATGAACACTTTTTAGTAATGTTTTTGTAATTAATAATACAAATATAATAATATTATAGAAACGATAATATGCAAATAAATATTGACAGGTTTTTTGATCATAATATAAATACATAGTTTAAAGTTTTTTTATAATAATAATTATATATGAATGAACACTTTTTAGTAATGTTTTTGCAATTAATAATACAAATATAATAATATTATAGAAACGATAATATGCAAATAAATATTGACAGGTTTTTTTGATCATAATATAAATACATAGTTTAAAGTTTTTTTTAATTATATATGAATGAACACTTTTTAATAATGTTTTTGTTATGAATAATACATATATAATAATATTATAGAAACGATAATATACAAATAAATATATATAAATGTTTTTGATCATAATATAAATACATATTTTATAATATTCTTATAATAATAATTATATATGAATGAACACTTTTTAATAATGTTTTTGTTATTAATAATACATATATAATAATATTATAGGAAGGATAATATGCAAATAAATATTCACAGGTTTTTTTATCATAATATAAATACATATTTTAAAGTTTTTTATAATAATAATAATATATGAATGAACACTTTTTAGTAATGTTTTTGTAATTAATAATACAAATATAATAATATTATAGAAACGATAATATGCAAATAAATATTGACAGGTTTTTTTGATCATAATATAAATACATAGTTTAAAGTTTTTTTATAATAATAATTATATATGAATGAACACTTTTTAGTAATGTTTTTGCAATTAATAATACAAATATAATAATATTATAGAAACGATAATATGCAAATAAATATTGACAGGTTTTTTTGATCATAATATAAATACATAGTTTAAAGTTTTTTTATAATTATAATTATATATGAATGAACACTTTTTAATAATGTTTTTGTTATGAATAATACATATATAATAATATTATAGGAAGGATAATATACAAATAAATATATATAAATGTTTTTGATCATAATATAAATACATATTTTATAATATTTTTATAATTATAATTATAAATGAATGAACACTTTTTAATAATGTTTTTAATAATAATAATACATATATATTAATATTATAGTAAGGATAATATGCAATTAAATATTGACAGGTTTTTTTATCATAATATAAATACATATTTTAAAATTTTTATATAAAAATAATTATATATGAATGAACACTTTTTAATGATGTTTTTGTTATTAATAATACATATATAATAATATTATAGGAAGGATAATATACAAATAAATATATATAAATGTTTTTGATCATAATATAAATACATATTTTATAATATTTTTATAATAATAATTATATATGAATGAACACTTTTGAATAATGTTTTTGTTATTAATAATACATATATAATAATATTATAGGAAGGATAATATACAAATAAATATATATAAATGTTTTTGATCATAATATAAATACATATTTTATAATATTTTTATAATTATTATTATACATGAATGAACACTTTTTAATAATGTTTTTAATAATAATAATACATATTTATTAATATTATAGTAAGGATAATATGCAATTAAATATTGACAGGTTTTTTTTATCATAATATAAATACATATTTTAAAATTTTTATATAAAAATAATTATATATGAATGAACACTTTTTAATGATGTTTTTGTTATTAATAATACATATATAATAATATTATAGGAAGGATAATATACAATTAAATATATATAAATGTTTTTGATCATAATATAAATACATATTTTATAATATTTTTATAATAATAATTATATATGAATGAACACTTTTGAATAATGTTTTTGTTATAAATAATACATATATAATAATATTATAGGAAGGATAATATACAAATAAATATATATAAATGTTCTTGATCATAATATAAAAACATATTTTATAATATTTTTATAATAATAATTATATATGAATGAACACTTTTTAATAATGTTTTTGTTATTAATAATACATATATAATAATATTATAGGAAGGATAATATGCAAATAAATATTCACAGGTTTTTTTTATCATAATATAAATACATATTTTAAAGTTTTTTATAATAATAATTATATATGAATGAACACTTTTTAGTAATGTTTTTGTAATTAATAATACAAATATAATAATATTATAGAAACGATAATATGAAAATAAATATTGAGAGGTTTTTTTGATCATAATATAAATACATAGTTTAAAGTTTTTTTATAATTATAATTATATATGAATGAACACTTTTTAATAATGTTTTTGTTATGAATAATACATATATAATAATATTATAGGAAGGATAATATACAAATAAATATATATAAATGTTTTTGATCATAATATAAATACATATTTTATAATATTTTTATAATAATAATTATATATGAATGAACACTTTTGAATAATGTTTTTGTTATTAATAATACATATATACTAATATTATAGGAAGGATAATATACAAATAAATATATATAAATGTTTTTGATCATAATATAAATACATATTTTATAATATTTTTATAATAATAATTATATATGAATGAACACTTTTTAATAATGTTTTTGTTATTAATAATACATATATAATAATATTATAGGAAGGATAATATGCAAATAAATATTCACAGGTTTTTTTATCATAATATAAATACATATTTTAAAGTTTTTTATAATAATAATAATATATGAATGAACACTTTTTAGTAATGTTTTTGTAATTAATAATACAAATATAATAATATTATAGAAACGATAATATGCAAATAAATATTGACAGGTTTTTTTGATCATAATATAAATACATAGTTTAAAGTTTTTTTATAATTATAATTATATATGAATGAACACTTTTTAATAATGTTTTTGTTATGAATAATACATATATAATAATATTATAGAAAGGATAATATACAGATAAATATATATAAATGTTTTTGATCATAATATAAATACATATTTTATAATATTTTTATAATAATAATAATATATGAATGAACACTTTTTAATAATATTTTTGTTATTAATAATACATATATAATAATATTATAGGAAGGATAATATACAAATAAATATATATAAATGTTTTTGATCATAATATAAATACATATTTTATAATATTTTTATAATAATAATTATATATGAATGAACACTTTTTAATAATGTTTTTGTTATTAATAAAACATATATAATAATATTATAGGAAGGATAATATACAAATAAATATATATAAATGTTTTTGATCATAATATAAATACATATTTTATAATATTTTTATAATTATAATTATATATGAATGAACACTTTTTAATAATGTTTTTGTTATTAATAATACATATATAATAATATTATAGGAAGGATAATATGCAATTAAATATTGACAGGTTTTTTTTATCATAATATAAATACATATTTTAAAGTTTTTTATAATAATAATTATATATGAATGAACACTTTTTAGTAATGTTTTTGTAATTAATAATACAAATATAATAATATTATAGAAACGATAATATGCAAATAGATATTGACAGGTTTTTTTGAACGTAATATAAATACATAGTTTAAAGTTTTTTTATAATAATAATTATATATGAATGAACACTTTTTAGTAATGTTTTTGTAATTAATAATACAAATATAATAATATTATAGAAACGATAATATGCAAATAAATATTGACAGGTTTTTTGATCATAATATAAATACATAGTTTAAAGTTTTTTTATAATTATAATTATATATGAATGAACACTTTTTAATAATGTTTTTGTTATGAATAATACATATATAATAATATTATAGAAAGGATAATATACAGATAAATATATATAAATGTTTTTGATCATAATATAAATACATATTTTATAATATTTTTATAATAATAATAATATATGAATGAACACTTTTTAATAATATTTTTGTTATTAATAATACATATATAATAATATTATAGGAAGGATAATATACAAATAAATATATATAAATGTTTTTGATCATAATATAAATACATATTTTATAATATTTTTATAATAATAATTATATATGAATGAACACTTTTTAATAATGTTTTTGTTATTAATAAAACATATATAATAATATTATAGGAAGGATAATATACAAATAAATATATATAAATGTTTTTGATCATAATATAAATACATATTTTATAATATTTTTATAATTATAATTATATATGAATGAACACTTTTTAATAATGTTTTTGTTATTAATAATACATATATAATAATATTATAGGAAGGATAATATACAAATAAATATATATAAATGTTTTTGATCATAATATAAATACATATTTTATAATATTTTTATAATAATAATTATATATGAATGAACACTTTTTAATAATGTTTTTGTTATTAATAATACATATATAATAATATTATAGGAAGGATAATATACAAATAAATATATATAAATGTTTTTGATCATAATATAAATACATATTTTATAATATTTTTTATAATTATAATTATATATGAATGAACACTTTTTAATAATGTTTTTAATAATAATAATACATATATATTAATATTATAGGAAGGATAATATGCAATTAAATATTGAAAGGTTTTTTTATCATAATATAAATACATATTTTAAATCTTTTTATAATAATAATTATATATGAATGAACACTTTTTAGTAATGTTTTTGTAATTAATAATACAAATATAATAATATTAAAGAAACAATAATATGCAAATAAATATTGACAGGATTTTTTGATCATAATATAAATACATAGTTTAAAGTTTTTTTATAATTATAATTATATATGAATGAACACTTTTTAATAATGTTTTTGTTATGAATAATACATATATAATAATATTATAGGAAGTATAATATACAAATAAATATATAAAAATGTTTTTGATCATAATATAAATACATATTTTATAATATTTTTATAATTATAATTATATATGAATGAACACTTTTTAATAATGTTTTTAATAATAATAATACATATATATTAATATTATAGTAAGGATAATATGCAATTAAATATTGACAGGTTTTTTTTTATCATAATATAAATACATATTTTATAATTTTTATATAAAAATAATTATATATGAATGAACACTTTTTAATGATGTTTTTGTTATTATTAATACATATATAATAATATTATAGGAAGGATAATATACAAATAAATATATATAAATGTTTTTGATCATAATATAAATACATATTTTATAATATTTTTATAATAATAATTATATATGAATGAACACTTTTTAATGATGTTTTTGTAATTAATAATACATATATAATAATATTATAGGAAGGATAATATGCAAATAAATATTCACAGTTTTTTTTTATCATAATATAAATACATATTTAAAAGTTTTTTATAATAATAATTATATATGAATGAACACTTTTTAGTAATGTTTTTGTAATTAATAATACAAATATAATAATATTATAGAAACGATAATATGAAAATAAATATTGACAGGTTTTTTTGATCATAATATAAATACATAGTTTAAAGATTTTTTATAATTATAATTATATATGAATGAACACTTTTTAATAATGTTTTTGTTATGAATAATACATATATAATAATATTATAGGAAGGATAATATACAAATAAATATATAAAAATGTTTTTGATCATAATATAAATACATATTTTATAATATTTTTATAATTATAATTATATATGAATGAACACTTTTAAATAATGTTTTTAATAATAATAATACATATATATTAATATTATAGTAAGGATAATATGCAATTAAATATTGACAGGTTTTTTTTAATCATAATATAAATACATATTTTATAATTTTTATATAAAAATAATTATATATGAATGAACACTTTTTAATGATGTTTTTGTTATTAATAATACATATATAATAATATTATAGGAAGGATAATATACAAATAAATATATATAAATGTTTTTGATCATAATATAAATACATATTTTATAATATTTTTATAATAATAATTATATATGAATGAACACTTTTGAATAATGTTTTTGTTATTAATAATACATATATAATAATATTATAGGAAGGACAATATACAAATAAATATATATAAATGTTTTTGATCATAATATAAATACATATTTTATAATATTTTTATAATAATAATTATATATGAATGAACACTTTTTAATAATGTTTTTGTTATTAATAATACATATATAATAATATTATAGGAAGGATAATATGCAAATAAATATTCACAGGTTTTTTTATCATAATATAAATACATATTTTAAAGTTTTTTATAATAATAATAATATATGAATGAACACTTTTAGTAATGTTTTTGTAATTAATAATACAAATATAATAATATTATAGAAACGATAATATGCAAATAAATATTGACAGGTTTTTTGATCATAATATACATAATTACAAAAACATCATTAAAAAGTGTTCATTCATATATAATTATTATTATAAAAATATTATAAAATATGTATTTATATTATGATCAAAAACATTTATATATATTTATTTGTATATTATCCTTCCTATAATATTATTATATATGTATTATTAATAACAAAAACATTATTAAAAAGTGTTCATTCATATATAATTATTATTATAAAAATATTATAAAATATGTATTTATATTATGATCAAAAACATTTATATATATTTATTTGTATATTATGCTTCCTATAATATTATTATATATGTATTATTCATAACAAAAACATTATTAAAAAGTGTTCATTCATATATTATTATTATTATAAAAATATTATAAAATATGTATTTATATTATGATCAAAAACATTTATATATATTTATTTGTATATTATCCTTCCTATAATATTATTATATGTGTATTATTCATAACAAAAACATTATTAAAAAGTGTTCATTCATATATAATTATAATTATAAAAAAAACTTTAAACTATGTATTTATATTATGATCAAAAAAACCTGTCAATATTTATTTGCATATTATCGTTTCTATAATATTATTATATTTGTATTATTAATTACAAAAACATTACTAAAAAGTGTTCATTCATATATAATTATTATTATAAAAAAACTTTAAACTATGTATTTATATTATGATCAAAAACACCTGTCAATATTTATTTGCATATTATCGTTTCTATAATATTATTATATTTGTATTATTAATTACAAAAACATTACTAAAAAGTGTTCATTCATATATAATTATTATTATAAAAAAACTTTAAACTATGTATTTATATTATGATCAAAAAAACCTGTCAATATTTATTTGCATATTATCCTTACTATAATATTAATATATATGTATTATTATTATTAAAAACATTATTAAAAAGTGTTCATTTATATATAATTATAATTATAAAAATATTATAAAATATGTATTTATATTATGATCAAAAACATTTATATATATTTATTTGTATATTATCCTTCCTATAATATTATTATATATGTATTATTAATAACAAAAACATTATTAAAAAGTGTTCATTCATATATTATTATTATTATAAAATTATTATAAAATATGTATTTATATTATGATCAAAAACATTTATATATATTTATTTGTATATTATCCTTCCTATAATATTATTATATATGTATTATTCATAACAAAAACATTATTAAAAAGTGTTCATTCATATATAATTATAATTATAAAAAAACTTTAAACTATGTATTTATATTATGATCAAAAAAACCTGTCAATATTTATTTGCATATTATCGTTTCTATAATATTATTATATTTGGATTATTAATTACAAAAACATTACTAAAAAGTGTTCATTCATATATTATTATTATTATAAAAAACTTTAAAATATGTATTTATATTATGATAAAAAAACCTGTGAATATTTATTTGCATATTATCCTTCCTATAATATTATTATATATGTATTATTAATAACAAAAACATTATTAAAAGGTGTTCATTCATATATAATTATTATTATAAAAATATTATAAAATATGTATTTATATTATGATCAAAAACATTTATATATATTTATTTGTATATTATCCTTCCTATAATATTATTAAAAATGTATTATTAATAACAAAAACATTATTCAAAAGTGTTCATTCATATATAATTATTATTATAAAAATATTATAAAATATGTATTTATATTATGATCAAAAACATTTATATATATTTATTTGTATATTATCCTTCCTATAATATTATTATATATGTATTATTAATAACAAAAACATCATTAAAAAGTGTTCATTCATATATAATTATTTTTATATAAAAATTATAAAATATGTATTTATATTATGATAAAAAAAACCTGTCAATATTTAATTGCATATTATCCTTACTATAATATTAATATATATATGTATTATTATTATTAAAAACATTATTAAAAAGTGTTCATTCATATATAATTATAATTATAAAAATATTATAAAATATGTATTTATATTATGATCAAAAACATTTTTATATATTTATTTGTATATTATCCTTCCTATAATATTATTATATATGTATTATTCATAACAAAAACATTATTAAAAAGTGTTCATTCATATATAATTATAATTATAAAAAAACTTTAAACTATGTATTTATATTATGATCAAAAAAACCTGTCAATATTTATTTTCATATTATCGTTTCTATAATATTATTATATTTGTATTATTAATTACAAAAACATTACTAAAAAGTGTTCATTCATATATAATTATTATTATAAAAAACTTTTAAATATGTATTTATATTATGATAAAAAAAAACTGTGAATATTTATTTGCATATTATCCTTCCTATAATATTATTATATATGTATTATTAATAACAAAAACATTATTAAAAAGTGTTCATTTATATATAATTATTATTATAAAAATATTATAAAATATGTATTTATATTATGATCAAAAACATTTATATATATTTATTTGTATATTATCCTTCCTATAATATTATTATATATGTATTATTCATAACAAAAACATTATTAAAAAGTGTTCATTCATATATTATTATTATTATAAAAATATTATAAAATATGTATTTATATTATGATGAAAAACATTTATATATATTTATTTGTATATTATCCTTCCTATAATATTATTATATATGTATTATTCATAACAAAAACATTATTAAAAAGTGTTCATTCATATATAATTATAATAAAAAAAACTTTAAACTATGTATTTATATTATGATCAAAAAAACCTGTCAATATTTATTTGCATATTATCGTTTCTATAATATTATTATATTTGTATTATTAATTACAAAAACATTACTAAAAAGTGTTCATTCATATATTATTATTATTATAAAAAACTTTAAAATATGTATTTATATTATGATAAAAAAACCTGTGAATATTTATTTGCATATTATCCTTCCTATAATATTATTATATATGTATTATTAATAACAAAAACATTATTAAAAAGTGTTCATTCATATATACTTATAATTATAAAAATATTATAAATTATGTATTTATATTATGATCAAAAACATTTATATATATTTATTTGTATATTATCCTTCCTATAATATTATTATATATGTATTATTAATAACAAAAACATTATTCAAAAGTGTTCATTCATATATAATTATAATTATAAAAATATTATAAAATATGTATTTATATTATGATCAAAAACATTTATATATATTTATTTGTATATTATCCTTTCTATAATATTATTATATATGTATTATTCATAACAAAAACATTATTAAAAAGTGTTCATTCATATATAATTATAATTATAAAAAAACTTTAAACTATGTATTTATATTATGATAAAAAAAACCTGTCAATATTTATTTTCATATTATCGTTTCTATAATATTATTATATTTGTATTATTAATTACAAAAACATTACTAAAAAGTGTTCATTCATATATAATTATTATTATAAAAATATTATAAAATATGTTTTTATATTATGATCAAAAAAATTTATATATATTTATTTGTATATTATCCTTCCTATAATATTATTATATATGTATTATTCATAACAAAAACATTATTAAAAAGTGTTCATTCATATATAATTATTTTTATATAAAAATTATAAAATATGTATTTATATTATGATAAAAAAACCTGTCAATATTTAATTGCATATTATCCTTACTATAATATTAATATATATGTATTATTATTATTAAAAACATTATTAAAAAGTGTTCATTCATATATAATTATAATTATAAAAAAACTTTAAACTATGTATTTATATTATGATCAAAAAAACTTGTCAATATTTATTTGCATATTATTGTTTCTATAATATTATTATATTTGTATTATTAATTACAAAAACATTACTAAAAAGTGTTCATTCATATATAATTATTATTATAAAAAACTTTAAAATATGTATTTATATTATGATAAAAAAAACTGTCAATATTTAATTGCATATTATCCTTCCTATAATATTAATATATATGTATTATTATTATTAAAAACATTATTAAAGAGTGTTCATTCATATATAATTATAATTAAAAAAATATTATAAAATATGTATTTATATTATGATCAAAAACATTTATATATATTTATTTGTATATCATCTTTCCTATAATATTATTATATATGTATTATATTTATTTGTATATTATCCTTCCTATAATATTAGTATATATGTATTATTAATAACAAAAACATTATTCAAAAGTGTTCATTCATATATAATTATTATTATAAAAATATTATAAAATATGTATTTATATTATGATCAAAAACATTTATATATATTTATTTGTATATTATCATTCCTATAATATTATTATATATGTATTATTCATAACAAAAACATTATTAAAAAGTGTTCATTCATATATAATTATTTTTATATAAAAATTTAAAAATATGTATTTATATTATGATAAAAAAAACCTGTCAATATTTAATTGCATATTATCCTTACTATAATATTAATATATATGTATTATTATTATTAAAAACATTATTAAAAAGTGTTCATTCATGTATAATAATAATTATAAAAATATTATAAAATATGTATTTATATTATGATCAAAAACATTTATATATATTTATTTGTATATTATCCTTCCTATAATATTATTATATATGTATTATTAATAACAAAAACATTATTCAAAAGTGTTCATTCATATATAATTATTATTATAAAAATATTATAAAATATGTATTTATATTATGATCAAAAACATTTATATATATTTATTTGTATATTATCCTTCCTATAATATTATTATATATGTATAATTAATAACAAAAACATCATTAAAAAGTGTTCATTCATATATAATTATTTTTATATAAAAATTTTAAAATATGTATTTATATTATGATAAAAAAAACCTGTCAATATTTAATTGCATATTATCCTTACTATAATATTAATATATATGTATTATTATTATTAAAAACATTATTAAAAAGTGTTCATTCATATATAATTATAATTATAAAAATATTATAAAATATGTATTTATATTATGATCAAAAACATTTATATATATTTATTTGTATATTATACTTCCTATAATATTATTATATATGTATTATTCATAACAAAAACATTATTAAAAAGTGTTCATTCACATATAATTATAATTATAAAAAAACTTTAAACTATGTATTTATATTATGATCAAAAAAACCTGTCAATATTTATTTGCATATTATCGTTTCTATAATATTATTATATTTGTATTATTAATTACAAAAACATTACTAAAAAGTGTTCATTCATATATTATTATTATTATAAAAAACTTTAAAATATGTATTTATATTATGATAAAAAAACCTGTGAATATTTATTTGCATATTATCCTTCCTATAATATTATTATATATGTATTATTAATAACAAAAACATTATTCAAAAGTGTTCATTCATATATAATTATTATTATAAAAATATTATAAAATATGTATTTATATTATGATCAAAAACATTTATATATATTTATTTGTATATTATCCTTCCTATAATATTATTATATATGTATTATTCATAACAAAAACATCATTAAAAAGTGTTCATTCATATATAATTATTTTTATATAAAAATTATAAAATATGTATTTATATTATGATAAAAAAAACCTGTCAATATTTAATTGCATATTATCCTTACTATAATATTAATATATATGTATTATTATTATTAAAAACATTATTAAAAAGTGTTCATTCATATATAATTATAATTATAAAAATATTATAAAATATGTATTTATATTATGATCAAAAACATTTTTATATATTTATTTGTATATTATCCTTCCTATAATATTATTATATATGTATTATTCATAACAAAAACTTTATTAAAAAGTGTTCATTCATATATAATTATAATTATAAAAAATATTATAAAATATGTATTTATATTATGATCAAAAACATTTATATATATTTATTTGTATATTATCCTTCCTATAATATTATTATATATGTATTATTAATAACAAAAACATTATTAAAAAGTGTTCATTCATATATAATTATTATTATAAAAATATTATAAAATATGTATTTATATTATGATCAAAAACATTTATATATATTTATTTGTATATTATCCTTCCTATAATATTATTATATATGTATTATTAATAACAAAAACATTATTAAAAAGTGTTCATTCATATATAATTATAATTATAAAAATATTATAAAATATGTATTTATATTATGATCAAAAACATTTATATATATTTATTTGTATATTATCCTTCCTATAATATTATTATATATGTATTATTTATATCAAAAACATTATTAAAAAGTGTTCATTCATATATAATTATTATTATAAAAATATTATAAAATATGTATTTATATTATGATCAAAAACATTTATATATATTTATTTGTATATTATCCTTCCTATAATATTATTATATATGTATTATTAATAACAAAAACATTATTAAAAAGTGTTCATTCATATATTATTATTATAATAAAAATATTATAAAATATGTATTTATATTATGATCAAAAACATTTATATATATTTATTTGTATATTATCCTTTCTATAATATTATTATATATGTATTATTCATAACAAAAACATTATTAAAAAGTGTTCATTCATATATAATTATAATTATAAAAAAACTTTAAACTATGTATTTATATTATGATCAAAAAACCTGTCAATATTTATTTGCATATTATCGTTTCTATAATATTATTATATTTGTATTATTAATTACAAAAACATTACTTAAAAGTGTTCATTCATATATAATTATTATTATAAAAAAACTTTAAACTATGTATTTATATTATGTTCAAAAAAACCTGTCAATATCTATTTGCATATTATCGTTTCTATAATATTATTATATTTGTATTATTAATTACAAAAACATTACTAAAAAGTGTTCATTCATATATAATTATTATTATAAAAAACTTTAAAATATGTATTTATATTATAATAAAAAAAACTGTGAATATTTATTTGCATATTATCCTTCCTATAATATTATTATATATGTATTATTAATTACAAAAACATCATTAAAAAGTGTTCATTCATATATAATTATTTTTATATAAAAATTTTAAAATATGTATTTATATTATGATAAAAAAAACCTGTCAATATTTAATTGCATATTATCCTTACTATAATATTAATATATATGTATTATTATTATTAAAAACATTATTAAAAAGTGTTCATTCATATATAATTATAATTATAAAAATATTATAAAATATGTATTTATATTATGATCAAAAACATTTATATATATTTATTTGTATATTATCCTTCCTATAATATTATTATATATGTATTATTCATAACAAAAACATTATTAAAAAGTGTTCATTCATATATAATTATTATTATAAAAATATTATAAAATATGTATTTATATTATGATCAAAAACATTTATATATGTTTATTTGTATATTATCCTTCCTATAATATTATTATATATGTATTATTCATAACAAAAACATTATTTAAAAGTGTTCATTCATATATAATTATAATTATAAAAAAACTTTAAACTATGTATTTATATTATGATCAAAAAAACCTTTCAATATTTATTTCCATATTATCGTTTCTATAATATTATTATATTTGGATTATTAATTACAAAAACATTACTAAAAAGTGTTCATTCATATATTATTATTATTATAAAAAACTTTAAAATATGTATTTATATTATGATAAAAAAACTGTGAATATTTATTTGCATATTATTCTTCCTATAATATTATTATATATGTATTATTAATTACAAAAACATCATTAAAAAGTGTTCATTCATATATTATTATTATTATAAAAAACTTTAAAATATGTATTTATATTATGATAAAAAAACTGTGAATATTTATTTGCATATTATTCTTCCTATAATATTATTATATATGTATTATTAATAACAAAAACATTATTAAAAAGTGTTCATTTATATATAATTATTATTATAAAAATATTATAAAATATGTATTTATATTATGATCAAAAACATTTATATATATTTATTTGTATATTATCCTTCCTATAATATTATTATATATATATTATTAATAACAAAAACATTATTCAAAAGTGTTCATTCATATATAATTATTATTATAAAAATATTATAAAATATGTATTTATATTATGATCAAAAACATTTATATATATTTATTTGTATATTATCCTTCCTATAATATTATTATATATGTATTATTAATAACAAAAACATCATTAAAAAGTGTTCATTCATATATAATTATTTTTATATAAAAATTATAAAATATGTATTTATATTATTATAAAAAAAACCTGTCAATATTTAATTGCTTATTATCCTTACTATAATATTAATATATATGTATTATTATTATTAAAAACATTATTAAAAAGTGTTCATTCATATATAATTATAATTATAAAAATATTATAAAATATGTATTTATATTATGATCAAAAACATTTTTATATATTTATTTGTATATTATCCTTCCTATAATATTATTATATATGTATTATTCATAACAAAAACATTATTAAAAAGTGTTCATTCATATATAAATATAATTATAAAAAAACTTTAAACTATGTATTTATATTATGATCAAAAAAACCTGTCAATATTTATTTTCATATTATCGTTTCTATAATATTATTATATTTGTATTATTAATTACAAAAACATTACTAAAAAGTGTTCATTCATATATAATTATTATAAAAAAAAAAATTTAAAATATGTATTTATATTATGATAAAAAAAACCTGTGAATATTTATTTGCATATTATCCTTCCTATAATATTATTATATATGTATTATTAATTACAAAAACATCATTAAAAAGTGTTCATTCATATATAATTATTTTTAAATAAAAATTTTAAAATATGTATTTATATTATGATAAAAAAAACCTGTCAATATTTAATTGCATATTATCCTTACTATAATATTAATATATATGTATTATTATTATTAAAAACATTATTAAAAGTGTTCATTCATATATAATTATAATTATAAAAATATTATAAAATATGTTTTTATATTATGATCAAAAACATTTATATATATTTATTTGTATATTATCCTTCCTATAATATTATTATATATGTATTATTCATAACAAAAACATTATTAAAAAGTGTTCATTCATATATAATTATAATTATAAAAAAACTTTAAACTATGTATTTATATTATGATCAAAAAAACCTGTTAATATTTATTTTCATATTATCGTTTCTATAATATTATTATATTTGTATTATTAATTACAAAAACATTACTAAAAAGTGTTCATTCATATATAATTATTATTATAAAAATATTATAAAATATGTATTTATATTATGATAAAAAAAACTGTGAATATTTATTTGCATATTATCCTTCCTATAATATTATTATATATGTATTATTAATTACAAAAACATCATTAAAAAGTGTTCATTCATATATAATTATTATTATAAAAATATTATAAAATATGTATTTATATTATGATCAAAAACATTTATATATATTTATTTGTATATTATCCTTCCTATAATATTATTATATATGTATTATTAATAACAAAAACATTATTCAAAAGTATTCATTCATATAAAATTATTATTATAAAAATATTAAAAATATGTATTTATATTATGATCAAAAACATTTATATATATTTATTTGTATATTATCCTTCCTATAATATTATTATATATGTATTATTAATAACAAAAACATCATTAAAAAGTGTTCATTCATATATAATTATTTTTATATAAAAATTTTAAAATATGTATTTATATTATGATAAAAAAAACCTGTCAATATTTAATTGCATATTATCCTTACTATAATATTAATATATATGTATTATTATTATTAAAAACATTATTAAAAAGTGTTCATTTATATATAATTATAATCATAAAAATATTATAAAATATGTATTTATATTATGATCAAAAACATTTATATATATTTATTTGTATATTATCCTTCCTATAATATTATTATATATGTATTATTCATAACAAAAACATTATTAAAAAGTGTTCATTCATATATAATTATAATTATAAAAAAACTTTAAACTATGTATTTATATTATGATGAAAAAAACCTGTCAATATTTATTTGCATATTATCGTTTCTATAATATTATTATATTTGTATTATTAATTACAAAAACATTACTAAAAAGTGTTCATTCATATATAATTATTATTATAAAAAAACTTTAAACTATGTATTTATATTATGATCAAAAAAACCTTTCAATATTTATTTCCATATTATCGTTTCTATAATATTATTATATTTGGATTATTAATTACAAAAACATTACTAAAAAGTGTTCATTCATTTATTATTATTATTATAAAAAACTTTAAAATATGTATTTATATTATGATAAAAAAAACTGTGAATATTTATTTGCATATTATTCTTCCTATAATATTATTATATATGTATTATTAATAACAAAAACATTATTAAAAAGTGTTCATTTATATATAATTATATTATAAAAATATTATAAAATATGTATTTATATTATGATCAAAAACATTTATATATATTTATTTGTATATTATCCTTCCCATAATATTATTATATATATATTATTAATAACAAAAACATTATTCAAAAGTGTTCATTCATATATAATTATTATTATAAAAATATTATAAAATATATATTTATATTATGATCAAAAACATTTATATATATTTATTTGTATATTATCCTTCCTATAATATTATTATATATGTATTATTAATAACAAAAACATCATTAAAAAGTGTTCATTCAAATATAATTATTTTTATATAAAAATTATAAAATATGTATTTATATTATTATAAAAAAAACCTGTCAATATTTAATTGCTTATTATCCTTACTATAATATTAATATATATGTATTATTATTATTAAAAACATTATTAAAAAGTGTTCATTCATATATAATTATAATTATAAAAATATTATAAAATATGTATTTATATTATGATCAAAAACATTTTTATATATTTATTTGTATATTATCCTTCCTATAATATTATTATATATGTATTATTCATAACAAAAACATTATTAAAAAGTGTTCATTCATATATAAATATAATTATAAAAAAACTTTAAACTATGTATTTATATTATGATCAAAAAAACCTGTCAATATTTATTTTCATATTATCGTTTCTATAATATTATTATATTTGTATTATTAATTACAAAAACATTACTAAAAAGTGTTCATTCATATATAATTATTATTAAAAAAAAAATTAAAATATGTATTTATATTATGATAAAAAAAACCTGTGAATATTTATTTGCATATTATCCTTCCTATAATATTATTATATATGTATTGTTAATTACAAAAACATCATTAAAAAGTGTTCATTCATATATAATTATTTTTAAATAAAAATTTTAAAATATGTATTTATATTATGATAAAAAAAACCTGTCAATATTTAATTGCATATTATCCTTACTATAATATTAATATATATGTATTATTATTATTAAAAACATTATTAAAAAGTGTTCATTCATATATAATTATAATTATAAAAATATTATAAAATATGTTTTTATATTATGATCAAAAACATTTATATATATTTATTTGTATATTATCCTTCCTATAATATTATTATATATGTATTATTCATAACAAAAACATTATTAAAAAGTGTTAATTCATATATAATTATAATTATAAAAAAACTTTAAACTATGTATTTATATTATGATCAAAAAAACGTGTCAATATTTATTTTCATATTATCGTTTCTATAATATTATTATATTTGTATTATTAATTACAAAAACATTACTAAAAAGTGTTCATTCATATATAATTATTATTATAAAAATATTATAAAATATGTATTTATATTATGATAAAAAAAAACTGTGAATATTTATTTGCATATTATCCTTCCTATAATATTATTATATATGTATTATTAATTACAAAAACATCATTAAAAAGTGTTCATTCATATATAATTATTATTATAAAAATATTATAAAATATGTATTTATATTATGATCAAAAACATTTATATATATTTATTTGTATATTATCCTTCCTATAATATTATTATAGTATTATTAATAACAAAAACATTATTCAAAAGTATTCATTCATATAAAATTATTATTATAAAAATATTAAAAATATGTATTTATATTATGATCAAAAACATTTATATATATTTATTTGTATATTATCCTTCCTATAATATTATTATTTATGTATTATTAATAACAAAAACATCATTAAAAAGTGTTCATTCATATATAATTATTTTTATATAAAAATTTTAAAATATGTATTTATATTATGATAAAAAAAACCTGTCAATATTTAATTGCATATTATCCTTACTATAATATTAATATATATGTATTATTATTATTAAAAAAATTATTAAAAAGTGTTCATTCATATATAATTATAATTATAAAAATATTATAAAATATGTATTTATATTATGATCAAAAACATTTATATATATTTATTTGTATATTATCCTTCCTATAATATTATTATATATGTATTATTCATAACAAAAACATTATTAAAAAGTGTTCATTCATATATAATTATTATTATAAAAATATTATAAAATATGTATTTATATTATGATCAAAAACATTTATATATATTTATTTGTATATTATCCTTCCTATAATATTATTATATATGTATTATTCATAACAAAAACATTATTAAAAAGTGTTCATTCATATATAATTATAATTATAAAAAAACTTTAAACTATGTATTTATATTATGATCAAAAAAACCTGTCAATATTTATTTGCATATTATCGTTTCTATAATATTATTATATTTGTATTATTAATTACAAAAACATTACTAAAAAGTGTTCATTCATATATAATTATTATTATAAAAAAACTTTAAACTATGTATTTATATTATGATCAAAAAAACCTTTCAATATTTATTTCCATATTATCGTTTCTATAATATTATTATATTTGGATTATTAATTACAAAAACATTACTAAAAAGTGTTCATTCATATATTATTATTATAAAAAACTTTAAAATATGTATTTATATTATGATAAAAAAAACTGTGAATATTTATTTGCATATTATTCTTCCTATAATATTATTATATATGTATTATTAATAACAAAAACATTATTAAAAAGTGTTCATTTATATATAATTATTATTATAAAAATATTATAAAATATGTATTTATATTATGATCAAAAACATTTATATATATTTATTTGTATATTATCCTTCCTATAATATTATTATATATATATTATTAATAACAAAAACATTATTCAAAAGTGTTCATTCATATATAATTATTATTATAAAAATATTATAAAATATGAATTTATATTATGATCAAAAACATTTATATATATTTATTTGTATATTATCCTTCCTATAATATTATTATATATGTATTATTAATAACAAAAACATCATTAAAAAGTGTTCATTCAAATATAATTATTTTTATATAAAAATTATAAAATATGTATTTATATTATTATAAAAAAAACCTGTCAATATTTAATTGCTTATTATCCTTACTATAATATTAATATATATGTATTATTATTATTAAAAACATTATTAAAAAGTGTTCATTCATATATAATTATAATTATAAAAATATTATAAAATATGTATTTATATTATGATCAAAAACATTTTTATATATTTATTTGTATATTATCCTTCCTATAATATTATTATATATGTATTATTCATAACAAAACATTATTAAAAAGTGTTCATTCATATATAAATATAATTATAAAAAAACTTTAAACTATGTATTTATATTATGATCAAAAAAACCTGTCAATATTTATTTTCATATTATCGTTTCTATAATATTATTATATTTGTATTATTAATTACAAAAACATTACTAAAAAGTGTTCATTCATATATAATTATTATTAAAAAAAAATTTAAAATATGTATTTATATTATGATAAAAAAAACCTGTGAATATTTATTTGCATATTATCCTTCCTATAATATTATTATATATGTATTATTAATTACAAAAACATCATTAAAAAGTGTTCATTCATATATATTTATTTTTAAATAAAAATTTTAAAATATGTATTTATATTATGATAAAAAAAAACCTGTCAATATTTAATTGCATATTATCCTTACTATAATATTAATATATATGTATTATTATTATTAAAAACATTATTAAAAAGTGTTCATTCATATATAATTATAATTATAAAAATATTATAAAATATGTTTTTATATTATGATCAAAAACATTTATATATATTTATTTGTATATTATCCTTCCTATAATATTATTATATATGTATTATTCATAACAAAAACATTATTAAAAAGTGTTCATTCATATATAATTATAATTATAAAAAAACTTTAAACTATGTATTTATATTATGATCAAAAAAACGTGTCAATATTTATTTTCATATTATCGTTTCTATAATATTATTATATTTGTATTATTAATTACAAAAACATTACTAAAAAGTGTTCATTCTTATATAATTATTATTATAAAAATATTATAAAATATGTATTTATATTATGATCAAAAACATTTATATATATTTATTTGTATATTATCCTTCCTATAATATTATTATATATGTATTATTAATAACAAAAACATTATTCAAAAGTATTCATTCATATAAAATTATTATTATAAAAATATTAAAAATATGTATTTATATTATGATCAAAAACATTTATATATATTTATTTGTATATTATCCTTCCTATAATATTATTATTTATGTATTATTAATAACAAAAACATCATTAAAAAGTGTTCATTCATATATAATTATTTTTATATAAAAATTTTAAAATATGTATTTATATTATGATAAAAAAAACCTGTCAATATTTAATTGCATATTATCCTTACTATAATATTAATATATATGTATTATTATTATTAAAAACATTATTAAAAAGTGTTCATTCATATATAATTATAATTATAAAAATATTATAAAATATGTATTTATATTATGATCAAAAACATTTATATATATATATTTGTATATTATCCTTCCTATAATATTATTATATATGTATTATTCATAACAAAAACATTATTAAAAAGTGTTCATTCATATATAATTATTATTATAAAAATATTATAAAATATGTATTTATATTATGATCAAAAACATTTATATATATTTATTTGTATATTATCCTTCCTATAATATTATTATATATGTATTATTCATAACAAAAACATTATTAAAAAGTGTTCATTCATATATTATTATTATTATAAAAATATTATAAAATATGTATTTATATTATGATCAAAAACATTTAATGTTTTTGATCATAATATAAATACATATTTTATAATATTTTTATAATAATAATAATATATGAATGAACACTTTTTAATAATGTTTTTGTTATGAATAATACATATATAATAATATTATAGGAAGGATAATATACAAATAAATATATATAAATGTTTTTGATCATAATATAAATACATATTTTATAATATTTTTATAATAATAATTATAGATGAATGAACACTTTTTAATAATGTTTTTGTTATTAATAATACATATATAATAATATTATAGGAAGGATAATATACAAATAAATATATATAAATGTTTTTGATCATAATATAAATACATATTTTATAATATTTTTATAATTATAATTATATATGAATGAACACTTTTTAATAATGTTTTTAATAATAATAATACATATATATTAATATTATAGTAAGGATAATATGCAATTAAATATTGACAGGTTTTTTTAATCATAATATAAATACATATTTTAAAATTTTTATATAAAAATAATTATATATGAATGAACACTTTTTAATGATGTTTTTGTTATTAATAATACATAAATAATAATATTATAGGAAGGATAATATACAAATAAATATATATAAATGTTTTTGATCATAATATAAATACATATTTTTAATATTTTTATAATAATAATTTTATATGAATGAATAATTTTGAATAATGTTTTTGTTATTAATAATACATATATAATAATATTATAGGAAGGATAATATACAAATAAATATATATAAATGTTTTTGATCATAATATAAATACATATTTTATAATATTTTTATAATAATAATTATATATGAATGAACACTTTTTAATGATGTTTTTGTAATTAATAATACATATATAATAATATTATAGGAAGGATAATATGCAAATAAATATTCACAGTTTTTTTTTATCATAATATAAATACATATTTTATAATATTTTTATAATAATAATTATATATGAATGAACACTTTTTAGTAATGTTTTTGTAATTAATAATACAAATATAATAATATTATAGAAACGATAATATGAAAATAAATATTGACACGTTTTTTTGATCATAATATAAATACATAGTTTAAAGTTTTTTTATAATTATAATTATATATGAATGAACACTTTTTAATAATGTTTTTGTTATGAATAATACATATATAATAATATTATAGGAAGGATAATATACAAATAAATATATATAAATGTTTTTGATCATAATATAAAAACATATTTTATAATATTTTTATAATTATAATTATATATGAATGAACACTTTTTAATAATGTTTTTAATAATAATAATACATATATATTAATATTATAGTAAGGATAATATGCAATTAAATATTGACAGGTTTTTTTATCATAATATAAATACATATTTTAAAATTTTTATTTAAAAATAATTATATATGAATGAACACTTTTTAATGATGTTTTTGTAATTAATAATACATATATAATAATATTATAGGAAGGATAATATGCAAATAAATATTCACAGGTTTTTTTTATCATAATATAAATACATATTTTAAATTTTTTTTAATAATAATTATATATGAATGAACACTTTTTAGTAATGTTTTTGTAATTAATAATACAAATATAATAATATTATAGAAACGATAATATGAAAATAAATATTGACAGGTTTTTTTGATCATAATATAAATACATAGTTTAAAGTTTTTTTATAATTATATTTATATATGAATGAACACTTTTTAATAATGTTTTTGTTATGAATAATACATATATAATAATATTATAGGAAGGATAATATACAAATAAATATATAAAAATGTTTTTGATCATAATATAAATACATATTTTATAATATTTTTATAATTATAATTATATATGAATGAACACTTTTTAATAATGTTTTTAATAATAATAATACATATATATTAATATTATAGTAAGGATAATAAGCAATTAAATATTGACAGGTTTTTTTTATAATAATATAAATACATATTTTATAATTTTTATATAAAAATAATTATATTTGAATGAACACTTTTTAATGATGTTTTTGTTATTAATCATACATATATAATAATATTATAGGAAGGATAATATACAAATAAATATATATAAATGTTTTTGATCATAATATAAATACATATTTTATAATATTTTTATAATAATAATTATATATGAATGAACACTTTTGAATAATGTTTTTGTTATTAATAATATATATTTAATAATATTATAGGAAGGATAATATACAAATAAATATATATATAAATGTTTTTGATCATAATATAAATACATATTTTATAATATTTTTATAATAATAATTATATATAAATGAACACTTTTTAATAATGTTTTTGTTATTAATAATACATATATAATAATATTATAGGAAGAATAATATGCAAATAAATATTCACAGTTTTTTTTATCATAATATAAATACATATTTTAAAGTTTTTTATAATAATAATAATATATGAATGAACACTTTTTAGTAATGTTTTTGTAATTAATAATCCAAATATAATAATATTATAGAAACGATAATATGGAAATAAATATTGAAAGGTTTTTTTGATCATAATATAAATACATAGTTTAAAGTTTTTTTATAATAATAATTATATATGAATGAACACTTTTTAGTAATGTTTTTGTAATTAATAATACAAATATAATAATATTATAGGAAGGATAATATACAAATAAATATATATAAATGTTTTTGATCATAATATAAATACATATTTTATAATATTTTTATAATTATAATTATATATGAATGAACACTTTTTAATAATGTTTTTAATAATAATAATACATATATATTAATATTATAGTAAGGATAATATGCAATTAAATATTGACAGGTTTTTTTTATCATAATATAAATACATATTTTAAAATTTTTATATAAAAATAATTATATATGAATGAACACTTTTTAATGATGTTTTTGTTATTAATAATACATATATAATAATATTATAGGAAGGATAATATACAAATAAATATATATAAATGTTTTTGATCATAATATAAATACATATTTTTAATATTTTTATAATAATAATTTTATATGAATGAATACTTTTGAATAATGTTTTTGTTATTAATAATACATATATAATAATATTATAGGAAGGATAATATACAAATAAATATATATAAATGTTTTTGATCATAATATAAATACATATTTTATAATATTTTTATAATAATAATTATATATGAATGAACACTTTTTAATGATGTTTTTGTAATTAATAATACATATATAATAATATTATAGGAAGGATAATATGCAAATAAATATTCACAGTTTTTTTTTATCATAATATAAATACATATTTTATAATATTTTTATAATAATAATTATATATCAATGAACACTTTTTAGTAATGTTTTTGTAATTAATAATACAAATATAATAATATTATAGAAACGATAATATGAAAATAAATATTAACAGGTTTTTTTGATCATAATATAAATACATAGTTTAAAGTTTTTTTATAATTATAATTATATATGAATGAACACTTTTTAATAATGTTTTTGTTATGAATAATACATATATAATAATATTATAGGAAGGATAATATACAAATTAATATATATAAATGTTTTTGATCATAATATAAAAACATATTTTATAATATTTTTATAATTATAATTATATATGAATGAACACTTTTTAATAATGTTTTTAATAATAATAATACATATATATTAATATTATAGTAAGGATAATATGCAATTAAATATTGACAGGTTTTTTTTATCATAATATAAATACATATTTTAAAATTTTTATTTAAAAATAATTATATATGAATGAACACTTTTTAATGATGTTTTTGTAATTAATAATACATATATAATAATATTATAGGAAGGATAATATGCAAATAAATATTCACAGTTTTTTTTTATCATAATATAAATACATATTTTAAATTTTTTTTTAATAATAATTATATATGAATGAACACTTTTTAGTAATGTTTTTGTAATTAATAATACAAATATAATAATATTATAGAAACGATAATATGAAAATAAATATTGACAGGTTTTTTTGATCATAATATAAATACATAGTTTAAAGTTTTTTTATAATTATATTTATATATGAATGAACACTTTTTAATAATGTTTTTGTTATGAATAATACATATATAATAATATTATAGGAAGGATAATATACAAATAAATATATAAAAATGTTTTTGATCATAATATAAATACATATTTTATAATATTTTTATAATTATAATTATATATGAATGAACACTTTTTAATAATGTTTTTAATAATAATAATACATATATATTAATATTATAGTAAGGATAATAAGCAATTAAATATTGACAGGTTTTTTTTATAATAATATAAATACATATTTTATAATTTTTATATAAAAATAATTATATATGAATGAACACTTTTTAATGATGTTTTTGTTATTAATAATACATATATAATAATATTATAGGAAGGATAATATACAAATAAATATATATAAATGTTTTTGATCATAATATAAATACATATTTTATAATATTTTTATAATAATAATTATATATGAATGAACACTTTTGAATAATGTTTTTGTTATTAATAATATATATATAATAATATTATAGGAAGGATAATATACAAATAAATATATATAAATGTTTTTGATCATAATATAAATACATATTTTATAATATTTTTATAATAATAATTATATATAAATGAACACTTTTTAATAATGTTTTTGTTATTAATAATACATATATAATAATATTATAGGAAGAATAATATGCAAATAAATATTCACAGTTTTTTTATCATAATATAAATACATATTTTAAAGTTTTTTATAGTAATAATAATATATGAATGAACACTTTTTAGTATTGTTTTTGTAATTAATAATCCAAATATAATAATATTATAGAAACGATAATATGGAAATAAATATTGAAAGGTTTTTTTGATCACAATATAAATACATAGTTTAAAGTTTTTTTATAATAATAATTATATATGAATGAACACTTTTTAGTAATGTTTTTGTAATTAATAATACAAATATAATAATATTATAGAAACGATAATATGCAAATAAATATTGACAGGTTTTTTTGATCATAATATAAATACATAGTTTAAAGTTTTTTTATAATTATAATTATATATGAATGAACACTTTTTAATAATGTTTTTGTTATGAATAATACATATATAATAATATTATAGGAAGGATAATATACAAATAAATATATATAAATGTTTTTGATCATAATATAAATACATATTTTATAATATTTTTATAATAATAATTATATATGAATGAACACTTTTGAATAATGTTTTTGTTATAAATAATACATATATAATAATATTATAGGAAGGATAATATACAAATAAATATATATAAATGTTTTTGATCATAATATAAATACATATTTTATAATATTTTTATAATAATAAATATATATGAATGAACACTTTTTAATAATGTTTTTGTTATGAATAATACATATATAATAATATTATAGGAAGGGTAATATACAAATAAATATATATAAATGTTTTTGATCATAATATAAATACATATTTTATAATATTTCATAATTATAATTATATATGAATGAACACTTTTTAATAATGTTTTTAATAATAATAATACATATATATTAATATTATAGTAAGGATAATATGCAATTAAATATTGACAGGTTTTTTTTATCATAATATAAATACATATTTTAAAATTTTTATATAAAAATAATTATATATGAATGAACACTTTTTAATGATGTTTTTGTTATTAATAATACATAAATAATAATATTATAGGAAGGATAATATACAAATAAATATATATAAATGTTTTTGATCATAATATAAATACATATTTTTAATATTTTTATAATAATAATTTTATATGAATGAATACTTTTGAATAATGTTTTTGTTATTAATAATACATATATAATAATATTATAGGAAGGATAATATACAAATAAATATATATAAATGTTTTTGATCATAATATAAATACATATTTTATAATATTTTTATAATAATAATTATATATGAATGAACACTTTTTAATGATGTTTTTGTAATTAATAATACATATATAATAATATTATAGGAAGGATAATATGCAAATAAATATTCACAGTTTTTTTTTATCATAATATAAAAACATATTTTATAATATTTTTATAATAATAATTATATATGAATGAACACTTTTTAGTAATGTTTTTGTAATTAATAATACAAATATAATAATATTATAGAAACGATAATATGAAAATAAATATTGACACGTTTTTTTGATCATAATATAAATACATAGTTTAAAGTTTTTTTATAATTATAATTATATATGAATGAACACTTTTTAATAATGTTTTTGTTATGAATAATACATATATAATAATATTATAGGAAGGATAATATACAAATAAATATATATAAATGTTTTTGATCATAATATAAAAACATATTTTATAATATTTTTATAATTATAATTATATATGAATGAACACTTTTTAATAATGTTTTTAATAATAATAATACATATATATTAATATTATAGTAAGGATAATATGCAATTAAATATTGACAGGTTTTTTTTATCATAATATAAATACATATTTTAAAATTTTTATTTAAAAATAATTATATATGAATGAACACTTTTTAATGATGTTTTTGTAATTAATAATACATATATAATAATATTATAGGAAGGATAATATGCAAATAAATATTCACAGGTTTTTTTTATCATAATATAAATACATATTTTAAATTTTTTTTAATAATAATTATATATGAATGAACACTTTTTAGTAATGTTTTTGTAATTAATAATACAAATATAATAATATTATAGAAACGATAATATGAAAATAAATATTGACAGGTTTTTTTGATCATAATATAAATACATAGTTTAAAGTTTTTTTATAATTATATTTATATATGAATGAACACTTTTTAATAATGTTTTTGTTATGAATAATACATATATAATAATATTATAGGAAGGATAATATACAAATAAATATATAAAAATGTTTTTGATCATAATATAAATACATATTTTATAATATTTTTATAATTATAATTATATATGAATGAACACTTTTTAATAATGTTTTTAATAATAATAATACATATATATTAATATTATAGTAAGGATAATAAGCAATTAAATATTGGCAGGTTTTTTTTATAATAATATAAATACATATTTTATAATTTTTATATAAAAATAATTATATTTGAATGAACACTTTTTAATGATGTTTTTGTTATTAATAATACATATATAATAATATTATAGGAAGGATAATATACAAATAAATATATATAAATGTTTTTGATCATAATATAAATACATATTTTATAATATTTTTATAATAATAATTATATATGAATGAACACTTTTGAATAATGTTTTTGTTATTAATAATATATATTTAATAATATTATAGGAAGGATAATATACAAATAAATATATATAAATGTTTTTGATCATAATATAAATACATATTTTATAATATTTTTATAATAATAATTATATATAAATGAACACTTTTTAATAATGTTTTTGTTATTAATAATACATATATAATAATATTATAGGAAGAATAATATGCAAATAAATATTCACAGTTTTTTTTATCATAATATAAATACATATTTTAAAGTTTTTTATAATAATAATAATATATGAATGAACACTTTTTAGTAATGTTTTTGTAATTAATAATCCAAATATAATAATATTATAGAAACGATAATATGGAAATAAATATTGAAAGGTTTTTTTGATCATAATATAAATACATAGTTTAAAGTTTTTTTATAATAATAATTATATATGAATGAACACTTTTTAGTAATGTTTTTGTAATTAATAATACAAATATAATAATATTATAGAAACGATAATATGCAAATAAATATTGACAGGTTTTTTTGATCATAATATAAATACATAGTTTAAAGTTTTTTTATAATTATAATTATATATGAATGAACACTTTTTAATAATGTTTTTGTTATGAATAATACATATATAATAATATTATAGGAAGGATAATATACAAATAAATATATATAAATGTTTTTGATCATAATATAAATACATATTTTATAATATTTTTATAATAATAATTATATATGAATGAACACTTTTTAATAATGTTTTTGTTATGAATAATACATATATAATAATATTATAGGAAGGATAATATACAAATAAATATATATAAATGTTTTTGATCATAATATAAATACATATTTTATAATATTTTTATAATAATAATTATATATGAATGAACACTTTTTAATAATGTTTTTGTTATTAATAATACATATATAATAATATTATAGGAAGGATAATATACAAATAAATATATATAAATGTTTTTGATCATAATATAAATACATATTTTATAATATTTTTATAATTATAATTATATATGAATGAACACTTTTTAATAATGTTTTTAATAATAATAATACATATATATTAATATTATAGTAAGGATAATATGCAATTAAATATTGACAGGTTTTTTTTATCATAATATAAATACATATTTTAAAATTTTTATATAAAAATAATTATATATGAATAAACACTTTTTAATGATGTTTTTGTTATTAATAATACATAAATAATAATATTATAGGAAGGATAATATACAAATAAATATATATAAATGTTTTTGATCATAATATAAATACATATTTTTAATATTTTTATAATAATAATTTTATATGAATGAATACTTTTGAATAATGTTTTTGTTATGAATAATACATATATAATAATATTATAGGAAGGATAATATACAAATAAATATATATAAATGTTTTTGATCATAATATAAATACATATTTTATAATATTTTTATAATAATAATTATATATGAATGAACACTTTTTAATGATGTTTTTGTTATTAATAATACATATATAATAATATTATAGGAAGGATAATATACAAATAAATATATATAAATGTTTTTGATCATAATATAAATACATATTTTATAATATTTTTATAATTATAATTATATATGAATGAACACTTTTTAATAATGTTTTTAATAATAATAATACATATATATTAATATTATAGTAAGGATAATATGCAATTAAATATTGACAGGTTTTTTTTATCATAATATAAATACATATTTTAAAATTTTTATATAAAAATAATTATATATGAATGAACACTTTTTAATGATGTTTTTGTTATTAATAATACATATATAATAATATTATAGGAAGGATAATATACAAATAAATATATATAAATGTTTTTGATCATAATATAAATACATATTTTTAATATTTTTATAATAATAATTTTATATGAATGAATACTTTTGAATAATGTTTTTGTTATTAATAATACATATATAATAATATTATAGGAAGGATAATATACAAATAAATATATATAAATGTTTTTGATCATAATATAAATACATATTTTATAATATTTTTATAATAATAATTATATATGAATGAACACTTTTTAATGATGTTTTTGTAATTAATAATACATATATAATAATATTATAGGAAGGATAATATGCAAATAAATATTCACAGTTTTTTTTTATCATAATATAAATACATATTTTATAATATTTTTATAATAATAATTATATATGAATGAACACTTTTTAGTAATGTTTTTGTAATTAATAATACAAATATAATAATATTATAGAAACGATAATATGAAAATAAATTTTAACAGGTTTTTTTTATCATAATATAAATACATAGTTTAAAGTTTTTTTATAATTATAATTATATATGAATGAACACTTTTTAATAATGTTTTTGTTATGAATAATACATATATAATAATATTATAGGAAGGATAATATACAAATAAATATATATAAATGTTTTTGATCATAATATAAAAACATATTTTATAATATTTTTATAATTATAATTATATATGAATGAACACTTTTTAATAATGTTTTTAATAATAATAATACATATATATTAATATTATAGTAAGGATAATATGCAATTAAATATTGACAGGTTTTTTTTATCATAATATAAATACATATTTTAAAATTTTTATTTAAAAATAATTATATATGAATGAACACTTTTTAATGATGTTTTTGTAATTAATAATACATATATAATAATATTATAGGAAGGATAATATGCAAATAAATATTCACAGGTTTTTTTTATCATAATATAAATACATATTTTAAATTTTTTTTTAATAATAATTATATATGAATGAACACTTTTTAATGATGTTTTTGTTATTAATAATACATATATAATAATATTATAGGAAGGATAATATACAAATAAATATATATAAATGTTTTTGATCATAATATAAATACATATTTTATAATATTTTTATAATAATAATTATATATGAATGAACACTTTTGAATAATGTTTTTGTTATTAATAATATATATATAATAATATTATAGGAAGGATAATATACAAATAAATATATATAAATGTTTTTGATCATAATATAAATACATATTTTATAATATTTTTATAATAATAATTATATATAAATGAACACTTTTTAATAATGTTTTTGTTATTAATAATACATATATAATAATATTATAGGAAAAATAATATGCAAATAAATATTCACAGTTTTTTTATCATAATATAAATACATATTTTAAAGTTTTTTATAATAATAATAATATATGAATGAACACTTTTTAGTAATGTTTTTGTAATTAATAATCCAAATATAATAATATTATAGAAACGATAATATGGAAATAAATATTGAAAGGTTTTTTTGATCATAATATAAATACATAGTTTAAAGTTTTTTTATAATAATAATTATATATGAATGAACACTTTTTAGTAATGTTTTTGTAATTAATAATACAAATATAATAATATTATAGAAACGATAATATGCAAATAAATATTGACAGGTTTTTTTGATCATAATATAAATACATAGTTTAAAGTTTTTTTATAATTATAATTATATATGAATGAACACTTTTTAATAATGTTTTTGTTATGAATAATACATATATAATAATATTATAGGAAGGATAATATACAAATAAATATATATAAATGTTTTTGATCATAATATAAATACATATTTTATAATATTTTTATAATAATAATTATATATGAATGAACACTTTTTAATAATGTTTTTGTTATAAATAATACATATATAATAATATTATAGGAAGGATAATATACAAATAAATATATATACATGTTTTTGATCATAATATAAATACATATTTTATAATATTTTTATAATTATAATTATATATGAATGAACACTTTTTAATAATGTTTTTAATAATAATAATACATATATATTAATATTATAGTAAGGATAATATGCAATTAAATATTGACAGGTTTTTTTTATCATAATATAAATACATATTTTAAAATTTTTATATAAAAATAATTATATATGAATAAACACTTTTTAATGATGTTTTTGTTATTAATAATACATAAATAATAATATTATAGGAAGGATAATATACAAATAAATATATATAAATGTTTTTGATCATAATATAAATACATATTTTTAATATTTTTATAATAATAATTTTATATGAATGAATACTTTTGAATAATGTTTTTGTTATGAATAATACATATATAATAATATTATAGGAAGGATAATATACAAATAAATATATATAAATGTTTTTGATCATAATATAAATACATATTTTATAATATTTTTATAATAATAATTATATATGAATGAACACTTTTTAATGATGTTTTTGTTATTAATAATACATATATAATAATATTATAGGAAGGATAATATACAAATAAATATATATAAATGTTTTTGATCATAATATAAATACATATTTTATAATATTTTTATAATTATAATTATATATGAATGAACACTTTTTAATAATGTTTTTAATAATAATAATACATATATATTAATATTATAGTAAGGATAATATGCAATTAAATATTGACAGGTTTTTTTTATCATAATATAAATACATATTTTAAAATTTTTATATAAAAATAATTATATATGAATGAACACTTTTTAATGATGTTTTTGTTATTAATAATACATATATAATAATATTATAGGAAGGATAATATACAAATAAATATATATAAATGTTTTTGATCATAATATAAATACATATTTTTAATATTTTTATAATAATAATTTTATATGAATGAATACTTTTGAATAATGTTTTTGTTATTAATAATACATATATAATAATATTATAGAAAGGATAATATACAAATAAATATATATAAATGTTTTTGATCATAATATAAATACATATTTTATAATATTTTTATAATAATAATTATATATGAATGAACACTTTTTAATGATGTTTTTGTAATTAATAATACATATATAATAATATTATAGGAAGGATAATATGCAAATAAATATTCACAGTTTTTTTTTATCATAATATAAATACATATTTTATAATATTTTTATAATAATAATTATATATGAATGAACACTTTTTAGTAATGTTTTTGTAATTAATAATACAAATATAATAATATTATAGAAACGATAATATGAAAATAAATATTAACAGGTTTTTTTTATCATAATATAAATACATAGTTTAAAGTTTTTTTATAATTATAATTATATATGAATGAACACTTTTTAATAATGTTTTTGTTATGAATAATACATATATAATAATATTATAGGAAGGATAATATACAAATAAATATATATAAATGTTTTTGATCATAATATAAAAACATATTTTATAATATTTTTATAATTATAATTATATATGAATGAACACTTTTTAATAATGTTTTTAATAATAATAATACATATATATTAATATTATAGTAAGGATAATATGCAATTAAATATTGACAGGTTTTTTTTATCATAATATAAATACATATTTTAAAATTTTTATTTAAAAATAATTATATATGAATGAACACTTTTTAATGATGTTTTTGTAATTAATAATACATATATAATAATATTATAGGAAGGATAATATGCAAATAAATATTCACAGGTTTTTTTTATCATAATATAAATACATATTTTAAATTTTTTTTTAATAATAATTATATATGAATGAACACTTTTTAATGATGTTTTTGTTATTAATAATACATATATAATAATATTATAGGAAGGATAATATACAAATAAATATATATAAATGTTTTTGATCATAATATAAATACATATTTTATAATATTTTTATAATAATAATTATATATAAATGAACACTTTTTAATAATGTTTTTGTTATTAATAATACATATATAATAATATTATAGGAAAAATAATATGCAAATAAATATATCACAGTTTTTTTATCATAATATAAATACATATTTTAAAGTTTTTTATAATAATAATAATATATGAATGAACACTTTTTAGTAATGTTTTTGTAATTAATAATCCAAATATAATAATATTATAGAAACGATAATATGGAAATAAATATTGAAAGGTTTTTTTGATCATAATATAAATACATAGTTTAAAGTTTTTTTATAATAATAATTATATATGAATGAACACTTTTTAGTAATGTTTTTGTAATTAATAATACAAATATAATAATATTATAGAAACGATAATATGCAAATAAATATTGACAGGTTTTTTTGATCATAATATAAATACATAGTTTAAAGTTTTTTTATAATTATAATTATATATGAATGAACACTTTTTAATAATGTTTTTGTTATGAATAATACATATATAATAATATTATAGGAAGGATAATATACAAATAAATATATATAAATGTTTTTGATCATAATATAAATACATATTTTATAATATTTTTATAATAATAATTATATATGAATGAACACTTTTTAATAATGTTTTTGTTATAAATAATACATATATAATAATATTATAGGAAGGATAATATACAAATAAATATATATAAATGTTTTTGATCATAATATAAATACATATTTTATAATATTTTTATAATTATAATTATATATGAATGAACACTTTTTAATAATGTTTTTAATAATAATAATACATATATATTAATATTATAGTAAGGATAATATGCAATTAAATATTGACAGGTTTTTTTTATCATAATATAAATACATATTTTAAAATTTTTATATAAAAATAATTATATATGAATAAACACTTTTTAATGATGTTTTTGTTATTAATAATACATAAATAATAATATTATAGGAAGGATAATATACAAATAAATATATATAAATGTTTTTGATCATAATATAAATACATATTTTTAATATTTTTATAATAATAATTTTATATGAATGAATACTTTTGAATAATGTTTTTGTTATGAATAATACATATATAATAATATTATAGGAAGGATAATATACAAATAAATATATATAAATGTTTTTGATCATAATATAAATACATATTTTATAATATTTTTATAATAATAATTATATATGAATGAACACTTTTTAATGATGTTTTTGTTATTAATAATACATATATAATAATATTATAGGAAGGATAATATACAAATAAATATATATAAATGTTTTTGATCATAATATAAATACATATTTTATAATATTTTTATAATTATAATTATATATGAATGAACACTTTTTAATAATGTTTTTAATAATAATAATACATATATATTAATATTATAGTAAGGATAATATGCAATTAAATATTGACAGGTTTTTTTTATCATAATATAAATACATATTTTAAAATTTTTATATAAAAATAATTATATATGAATGAACACTTTTTAATGATGTTTTTGTTATTAATAATACATATATAATAATATTATAGGAAGGATAATATACAAATAAATATATATAAATGTTTTTGATCATAATATAAATACATATTTTTAATATTTTTATAATAATAATTTTATATGAATGAATACTTTTGAATAATGTTTTTGTTATTAATAATACATATATAATAATATTATAGAAAGGATAATATACAAATAAATATATATAAATGTTTTTGATCATAATATAAATACATATTTTATAATATTTTTATAATAATAATTATATATGAATGAACACTTTTTAATGATGTTTTTGTAATTAATAATACATATATAATAATATTATAGGAAGGATAATATGCAAATAAATATTCACAGTTTTTTTTTATCATAATATAAATACATATTTTATAATATTTTTATAATAATAATTATATATGAATGAACACTTTTTAGTAATGTTTTTGTAATTAATAATACAAATATAATAATATTATAGAAACGATAATATGAAAATAAATATTAACAGGTTTTTTTTATCATAATATAAATACATAGTTTAAAGTTTTTTTATAATTATAATTATATATGAATGAACACTTTTTAATAATGTTTTTGTTATGAATAATACATATATAATAATATTATAGGAAGGATAATATACAAATAAATATATATAAATGTTTTTGATCATAATATAAAAACATATTTTATAATATTTTTATAATTATAATTATATATGAATGAACACTTTTTAATAATGTTTTTAACAATAATAATACATATATATTAATATTATAGTAAGGATAATATGCAATTAAATATTGACAGGTTTTTTTTATCATAATATAAATACATATTTTAAAATTTTTATTTAAAAATAATTATATATGAATGAACACTTTTTAATGATGTTTTTGTAATTAATAATACATATATAATAATATTATAGGAAGGATAATATGCAAATAAATATTCACAGGTTTTTTTTATCATAATATAAATACATATTTTAAATTTTTTTTTAATAATAATTATATATGAATGAACACTTTTTAATGATGTTTTTGTTATTAATAATACATATATAATAATATTATAGGAAGGATAATATACAAATAAATATATATAAATGTTTTTGATCATAATATAAATACATATTTTATAATATTTTTATAATAATAATTATATATGAATGAACACTTTTGAATAATGTTTTTGTTATTAATAATATATATATAATAATATTATAGGAAGGATAATATACAAATAAATATATATAAATGTTTTTGATCATAATATAAATACATATTTTATAATATTTTTATAATAATAATTATATATAAATGAACACTTTTTAATAATGTTTTTGTTATTAATAATACATATATAATAATATTATAGGAAGAATAATATGCAAATAAATATTCACAGTTTTTTTATCATAATATAAATACATATTTTAAAGTTTTTTATAATAATAATAATATATGAATGAACACTTTTTAGTAATGTTTTTGTAATTAATAATCCAAATATAATAATATTATAGAAACGATAATATGGAAATAAATATTGACAGGTTTTTTTGATCATAATATAAATACATAGTTTAAAGTTTTTTTATAATTATAATTATATATGAATGAACACTTTTTAATAATGTTTTTGTTATGAATAATACATATATAATAATATTATAGGAAGGATAATATACAAATAAATATATATAAATGTTTTTGATCATAATATAAATACATATTTTATAATATTTTTATAATAATAATTATATATGAATGAACACTTTTTAATAATGTTTTTGTTATTAATAATACATATATAATAATATTATAGGAAGGATAATATACAAATAAATATATATAAATGTTTTTGATCATAATATAAATACATATTTTATAATATTTTTATAATTATAATTATATATGAATGAACACTTTTTAATAATGTTTTTAATAATAATAATACATATATATTAATATTATAGTAAGGATAATATGCAATTAAATATTGACAGGTTTTTTTTATCATAATATAAATACATATTTTAAAATTTTTATATAAAAATAATTATATATGAATGAACACTTTTTAATGATGTTTTTGTTATTAATAATACATAAATAATAATATTATAGGAAGGATAATATACAAATAAATATATATAAATGTTTTTGATCATAATATAAATACATATTTTTAATATTTTTATAATAATAATTTTATATGAATGAATACTTTTGAATAATGTTTTTGTTATGAATAATACATATATAATAATATTATAGGAAGGATAATATACAAATAAATATATATAAATGTTTTTGATCATAATATAAATACATATTTTATAATATTTTTATAATAATAATTATATATGAATGAACACTTTTTAATGATGTTTTTGTTATTAATAATACATATATAATAATATTATAGGAAGGATAATATACAAATAAATATATATAAATGTTTTTGATCATAATATAAATACATATTTTATAATATTTTTATAATTATAATTATATATGAATGAACACTTTTTAATAATGTTTTTAATAATAATAATACATATATATTAATATTATAGTAAGGATAATATGCAATTAAATATTGAAAGGTTTTTTTTATCATAATATAAATACATATTTTAAAATTTTTATATAAAAATAATTATATATGAATGAACACTTTTTAATGATGTTTTTGTTATTAATAATACATATATAATAATATTATAGGAAGGATAATATACAAATAAATATATATAAATGTTTTTGATCATAATATAAATACATATTTTTAATATTTTTATAATAATAATTTTATATGAATGAATACTTTTGAATAATGTTTTTGTTATTAATAATACATATATAATAATATTATAGGAAGGATAATATACAAATAAATATATATAAATGTTTTTGATCATAATATAAATACATATTTTATAATATTTTTATAATAATAATTATATATGAATGAACACTTTTTAATGATGTTTTTGTAATTAATAATACATATATAATAATATTATAGGAAGGATAATATGCAAATAAATATTCACAGTTTTTTTTATCATAATATAAATACATATTTTATAATATTTTTATAATAATAATTATATATGAATGAACACTTTTTAGTAATGTTTTTGTAATTAATAATACAAATATAATAATATTATAGAAACGATAATATGAAAATAAATATTAACAGGTTTTTTTGATCATAATATAAATACATAGTTTAAAGTTTTTTTATAATTATAATTATATATGAATGAACACTTTTTAATAATGTTTTTGTTATGAATAATACATATATAATAATATTATAGGAAGGATAATATACAAATAAATATATATAAATGTTTTTGATCATAATATAAAAACATATTTTATAATATTTTTATAATTATAATTATATATGAACACTTTTTAATAATGTTTTTAATAATAATAATACATATATATTAATATTATAGTAAGGATAATATGCAATTAAATATTGACAGGTTTTTTTTATCATAATATAAATACATATTTTAAAATTTTTATTTAAAAATAATTATATATGAATGAACACTTTTTAATGATGTTTTTGTAATTAATAATACATATATAATAATATTATAGGAAGGATAATATGCAAATAAATATTCACAGGTTTTTTTATCATAATATAAATACATATTTTAAATTTTTTTTTAATAATAATTATATATGAATGAACACTTTTTAGTAATGTTTTTGTAATTAATAATACAAATATAATAATATTATAGAAACGATAATATGAAAATAAATATTGACAGGTTTTTTTGATCATAATATAAATACATAGTTTAAAGTTTTTTTATAATTATATTTATATATGAATGAACACTTTTTAATAATGTTTTTAATAATAATAATACATATATATTAATATTATAGTAAGGATAATAAGCAATTAAATATTGACAGGTTTTTTTTATAATAATATAAATACATATTTTATAATTTTTATATAAAAATAATTATATATGAATGAACACTTTTTAATGATGTTTTTGTTATTAATAATACATATATAATAATATTATAGGAAGGATAATATACAAATAAATATATATAAATGTTTTTGATCATAATATAAATACATATTTTATAATATTTTTATAATTATAATTATATATGAATGAACACTTTTTAATAATGTTTTTAATAATAATAATACATATATATTAATATTATAGTAAGGATAATATGCAATTAAATATTGACAGGTTTTTTTTATCATAATATAAATACATATTTTAAAATTTTTATATAAAAATAATTATATATGAATGAACACTTTTTAATGATGTTTTTGTTATTAATAATACATATATAATAATATTATAGGAAGGATAATATACAAATAAATATATATAAATGTTTTTGATCATAATATAAATACATATTTTTAATATTTTTATAATAATAATTTTATATGAATGAATACTTTTGAATAATGTTTTTGTTATTAATAATACATATATAATAATATTATAGGAAGGATAATATACAAATAAATATATATAAATGTTTTTGATCATAATATAAATACATATTTTATAATATTTTTATAATAATAATTATATATGAATGAACACTTTTTAATGATGTTTTTGTAATTAATAATACATATATAATAATATTATAGGAAGGATAATATGCAAATAAATATATATAAATGTTTTTGATCATAATATAAATACATATTTTATAATATTTTTATAATAATAATTATATATGAATGAACACTTTTTAGTAATGTTTTTGTAATTAATAATACAAATATAATAATATTATAGAAACGATAATATGAAAATAAATATTAACAGGTTTTTTTGATCATAATATAAATACATAGTTTAAAGTTTTTTTATAATTATAATTATATATGAATGAACACTTTTTAATAATGTTTTTGTTATGAATAATACATATATAATAATATTATAGGAAGGATAATATACAAATAAATATATATAAATGTTTTTGATCATAATATAAAAACATATTTTATAATATTTTTATAATTATAATTATATATGAACACTTTTTAATAATGTTTTAATAATAATAATACATATATATTAATATTATAGTAAGGATAATATGCAATTAAATATTGACAGGTTTTTTTTATCATAATATAAATACATATTTTAAAATTTTTATTTAAAAATAATTATATATGAATGAACACTTTTTAATGATGTTTTTGTAATTAATAATACATATATAATAATATTATAGGAAGGATAATATGCAAATAAATATTCACAGGTTTTTTTTATCATAATATAAATACATATTTTAAATTTTTTTTTAATAATAATTATATATGAATGAACACTTTTTAGTAATGTTTTTGTAATTAATAATACAAATATAATAATATTATAGAAACGATAATATGAAAATAAATATTGACAGGTTTTTTTGATCATAATATAAATACATAGTTTAAAGTTTTTTTATAATTATATTTATATATGAATGAACACTTTTTAATAATGTTTTTGTTATGAATAATACATATATAATAATATTATAGGAAGGATAATATACAAATAAATATATAAAAATGTTTTTGATCATAATATAAATACATATTTTATAATATTTTTATAATTATAATTATATATGAATGAACACTTTTTAATAATGTTTTTAATAATAATAATACATATATATTAATATTATAGTAAGGATAATAAGCAATTAAATATTGACAGGTTTTTTTTATAATAATATAAATACATATTTTATAATTTTTATATAAAAATAATTATATATGAATGAACACTTTTTAATGATGTTTTTGTTATTAATAATACATATATAATAATATTATAGGAAGGATAATATACAAATAAATATATATAAATGTTTTTGATCATAATATAAATACATATTTTATAATATTTTTATAATAATAATTATATATGAATGAACACTTTTGAATAATGTTTTTGTTATTAATAATATATATATAATAATATTATAGGAAGGATAATATACAAATAAATATATATAAATGTTTTTGATCATAATATAAATACATATTTTATAATATTTTTATAATAATAATTATATATAATGAACACTTTTTAATAATGTTTTTGTTATTAATAATACATATATAATAATATTATAGGAAGAATAATATGCAAATAAATATTCACAGTGTTTTTATCATAATATAAATACATATTTTAAAGTTTTTTATAATAATAATAATATATGAATGAACACTTTTTAGTAATGTTTTTGTAATTAATAATCCAAATATAATAATATTATAGAAACGATAATATGGAAATAAATATTGAAAGGTTTTTTTGATCATAATATAAATACATAGTTTAAAGTTTTTTTATAATAATAATTATATATGAATGAACACTTTTTAGTAATGTTTTTGTAATTAATAATACAAATATAATAATATTATAGAAACGATAATATGCAAATAAATATTGACAGGTTTTTTTGATCATAATATAAATACATAGTTTAAAGTTTTTTTATAATTATAATTATATATGAATGAACACTTTTTAATAATGTTTTTGTTATGAATAATACATATATAATAATATTATAGGAAGGATAATATACAAATAAATATATATAAATGTTTTTGATCATAATATAAATACATATTTTATAATATTTTTATAATAATAATTATATATGAATGAACACTTTTTAATAATGTTTTTGTTATTAATAATACATATATAATAATATTATAGGAAGGATAATATACAAATAAATATATATAAATGTTTTTGATCATAATATAAATACATATTTTATAATATTTTTATAATTATAATTATATATGAATGAACACTTTTTAATAATGTTTTTAATAATAATAATACATATATATTAATATTATAGTAAGGATAATATGCAATTAAATATTGACAGGTTTTTTTTTATCATAATATAAATACATATTTTAAAATTTTTATATAAAAATAATTATATATGAATGAACACTTTTTAATGATGTTTTTGTTATTAATAATACATAAATAATAATATTATAGGAAGGATAATATACAAATAAATATATATAAATGTTTTTGATCATAATATAAATACATATTTTTAATATTTTTATAATAATAATTTTATATGAATGAATACTTTTGAATAATGTTTTTGTTATGAATAATACATATATAATAATATTATAGGAAGGATAATATACAAATAAATATATATAAATGTTTTTGATCATAATATAAATACATATTTTATAATATTTTTATAATAATAATTATATATGAATGAACACTTTTTAATGATGTTTTTGTTATTAATAATACATATATAATAATATTATAGGAAGGATAATATACAAATAAATATATATAACACGATATATATATAAACGAGCTGAAATTGGCCAAGATCATTCCATTGCACAAATCTAATGATTTCACAGACATGAATAACTATCGTCCGATTTCTTTGTTAAGTGTAATTGCTAAGCTTTTAGAGAAAATTGCCAAAGACCAACTTGTTTTTTACCTCCACCAGTGCAATATTTTAAGTGAAAATCAGTATGGTTTCAGGAGTGACAAAAACATATCTGATGCTTTATTTGATATTAATAAATACATTAACGAGGCAATTTATGGCAACAAACGAAGCATGTTAATTTTCTTAGACTTGAAAAAAGCTTTTGACTCAGTGGACAGAAGTAGATTGTTGCGTAAACTTGAGCTTGTCGGGGTGCGCGGCACCTCGCTCGCTTGGTTCAGCAGCTACCTCTCTGATAGGCTACAAACTGTCGCACTTGGTGAAGTGGCAAGCGATGTATTGCCAGTGGAGTATGGTGTAGTCCAGGGTTCGACCCTTGGTCCTGTTTTATTCCTCATTTATATTAATAATATTTCTAAAATTCAAACAGAAGGAAAATTAACATTATTTGCTGATGATACTCTAATATTTGTAACCGGAGCATCCTGGGAGGAGGTTAAAAACAAGGCAGAATCAGACCTCTGTTTACTAAAAAAATGGCTTGATCAAAATGTATTGTCCCTTAATATATCTAAAACAAAATTTATGCCAATTTCATTACGCAAGATAACCGAATACAAACTTGATAACCTAACTATTCATGTCTGTGGAAATCATTTCAATAACTCTTGTTTTTGTAGCAAAATTGAAAAAGTTGATTCATACAAATATCTTGGTATTGTTTTTGATTCAAAGATGAAATGGTCGGAACATGTTGAATACCTAAAAAATAAATTACGTAAATATATTTATGCATTTAGGCAACTTAGTGATATTCTCGAAGAGCAAGAAATTAAAATAGCATACTATGCATATGTTCAATCATTGTTGTCTTTTGGAATTATTGCTTTTGGGGGTGCTTACAAAACTATCTTGCAACCTGTTTTTGTAGTGCAGAAAACAATACTTAAAGTTGCTTTTAAAAAACACTTTAGATATTCAACTGACGATCTTTTTGTAGAATCGGGAGTTTTGACAGTCAGGCAGTTATTTTTAAAATTTATTTTAGTTCACATGTACAAAAACTTTGATAATATTTTTGTAAAAATTACTCATCCCCACAATACGCGCTTTTCTCGAAATGTTGGTGTAAGTGTTCCACAAACTTTCAAATCATTTTCAAATACGAATTGCTTTCACTTAACCCAAATCATTTATCGTAACATGTGTAACAGATATCAAAATGTCAACATTCTAAATTCACCCTCTCTCTCTCTATTTAAGAAGCATGTCGTGGGGTGGCTTGTTGGTCTGAGTACAGAGGACACCGAGGCCGTTATCGCGTTGGGTGGACCTGACCGTTAACCCTACACAATCACTGATACACCACTTTCACTGACTGACTAATACACTACACCCCACCTCTCCTCATCAGTCTTCACCACATATTATAAATTACCTCTGTTTGCACAAAGAGTTTTTTTTTTTTTTTTTTTTTTACCGTCAATTTATTCCAGAACACTAAAAATTCAGCTTCAAGCAGGACAAATAAAAAAAAGGTTTAAATTATACGATTTTTTTTTTCTCTTATATATTTTTTACTTCCCATTTAAATTAATCTTTTCGCAACTCAGTCTACGCACAGGCCCTGCCTATGTAGACTTTTTCCTTTCTTATAGAATGTATTTTTTTTTAACACTTTTATTTACTTATTTCTACAGTATATAATTTTTATTTTGTTAGCTAGTTAGTAATATTTTGCTGTTTCATATTTAAGAAAAGAAAAAAATACAATGTACTTGTCTGTAAATAATTAATGGGAAATAAAATATTATTTCATTTCATTTTCATTTCATTTCATTTCATTTCATAAATGTTTTTGATCATAATATAAATACATATTTTATAATATTTTTATAATTATAATTATATATGAATGAACACTTTTTAATAATGTTTTTAATAATAATAATACATATATATTAATATTATAGTAAGGATAATATGCAATTAAATATTGACAGGTTTTTTTTATCATAATATAAATACATATTTTAAAATTTTTATATAAAAATAATTATATATGAATGAACACTTTTTAATGATGTTTTTGTTATGAATAATACATATATAATAATATTATAGGAAGGATAATATACAAATAAATATATATAAATGTTTTTGATCATAATATAAATACATATTTTTAATATTTTTATAATAATAATTTTATATGAATGAATACTTTTGAATAATGTTTTTGTTATTAATAATACATATATAATAATATTATAGGAAGGATAATATACAAATAAATATATATAAATGTTTTTGATCATAATATAAATACATATTTTATAATATTTTTATAATAATAATTATATATGAATGAACACTTTTTAATGATGTTTTTGTAATTAATAATACATATATAATAATATTATAGGAAGGATAATATGCAAATAAATATTCACAGTTTTTTTTATCATAATATAAATACATATTTTATAATATTTTTATAATAATAATTATATATGAATGAACACTTTTTAGTAATGTTTTTGTAATTAATAATACAAATATAATAATATTATAGAAACGATAATATGAAAATAAATATTAACAGGTTTTTTTGATCATAATATAAATACATAGTTTAAAGTTTTTTTATAATTATAATTATATATGAATGAACACTTTTTAATAATGTTTTTGTTATGAATAATACATATATAATAATATTATAGGAAGGATAATATACAAATAAATATATATAAATGTTTTTGATCATAATATAAAAACATATTTTATAATATTTTTATAATTATAATTATATATGAATGAACACTTTTTAATAATGTTTTTAATAATAATAATACATATATATTAATATTATAGTAAGGATAATATGCAATTAAATATTGACAGGTTTTTTTTATCATAATATAAATACATATTTTAAAATTTTTATTTAAAAATAATTATATATGAATGAACACTTTTTAATGATGTTTTTGTAATTAATAATACATATATAATAATATTATAGGAAGGATAATATGCAAATAAATATTCACAGGTTTTTTTTATCATAATATAAATACATATTTTAAATTTTTTTTTAATAATAATTATATATGAATGAACACTTTTTAGTAATGTTTTTGTAATTAATAATACAAATATAATAATATTATAGAAACGATAATATGAAAATAAATATTGACAGGTTTTTTTGATCATAATATAAATACATAGTTTAAAGTTTTTTTATAATTATATTTATATATGAATGAACACTTTTTAATAATGTTTTTGTTATGAATAATACATATATAATAATATTATAGGAAGGATAATATACAAATAAATATATAAAAATGTTTTTGATCATAATATAAATACATATTTTATAATATTTTTATAATTATAATTATATATGAATGAACACTTTTTAATAATGTTTTTAATAATAATAATACATATATATTAATATTATAGTAAGGATAATAAGCAATTAAATATTGACAGGTTTTTTTTATAATAATATAAATACATATTTTATAATATTTTTATAATAATAATTATATATGAATGAACACTTTTGAATAATGTTTTTGTTATTAATAATATATATATAATAATATTATAGGAAGGATAATATACAAATAAATATATATAAATGTTTTTGATCATAATATAAATACATATTTTATAATATTTTTATAATAATAATTATATATAAATGAACACTTTTTAATAATGTTTTTGTTATGAATAATACATATATAATAATATTATAGGAAGGATAATATACAAATAAATATATATAAATGTTTTTGATCATAATATAAATACATATTTTATAATATTTTTATAATAATAATTATATATGAATGAACACTTTTTAATAATGTTTTTGTTATAAATAATACATATATAATAATATTATAGGAAGGATAATATACAAATAAATATATATAAATTTTTTTGATCATAATATAAATACATATTTTATAATATTTTTATAATAATAATTATATATGAATGAACACTTTTTAATAATGTTTTTGTTATGAATAATACATATATAATAATATTATAGGAAGGATAATATACAAATAAATATATATAAATGTTTTTGATCATAATATAAATACATATTTTATAATATTTTTATAATTATAATTATATATGAATGAACACTTTTTAATAATGTTTTTAATAATAATAATACATATATATTAATATTATAGTAAGGATAATATGCAATTAAATATTGACAGGTTTTTTTTATCATAATATAAATACATATTTTAAAATTTTTATATAAAAATAATTATATATGAATGAACACTTTTTAATGATGTTTTTGTTATTAATAATACATAAATAATAATATTATAGGAAGGATAATATACAAATAAATATATATAAATGTTTTTGATCATAATATAAATACATATTTTTAATATTTTTATAATAATAATTTTATATGAATGAATACTTTTGAATAATGTTTTTGTTATGAATAATACATATATAATAATATTATAGGAAGGATAATATACAAATAAATATATATAAATGTTTTTGATCATAATATAAATACATATTTTATAATATTTTTATAATAATAATTATATATGAATGAACACTTTTTAATGATGTTTTTGTTATTAATAATACATATATAATAATATTATAGGAAGGATAATATACAAATAAATATATATAAATGTTTTTGATCATAATATAAATACATATTTTATAATATTTTTATAATTATAATTATATATGAATGAACACTTTTTAATAATGTTTTTAATAATAATAATACATATATATTAATATTATAGTAAGGATAATATGCAATTAAATATTGACAGGTTTTTTTTATCATAATATAAATACATATTTTAAAATTTTTATATAAAAATAATTATATATGAATGAACACTTTTTAATGATGTTTTTGTTATTAATAATACATATATAATAATATTATAGGAAGGATAATATACAAATAAATATATATAAATGTTTTTGATCATAATATAAATACATATTTTTAATATTTTTATAATAATAATTTTATATGAATGAATACTTTTGAATAATGTTTTTGTTATTAATAATACATATATAATAATATTATAGGAAGGATAATATACAAATAAATATATATAAATGTTTTTGATCATAATATAAATACATATTTTATAATATTTTTATAATAATAATTATATATGAATGAACACTTTTTGATGATGTTTTTGTAATTAATAATACATATATAATAATATTATAGGAAGGATAATATGCAAATAAATATTCACAGTTTTTTTTTATCATAATATAAATACATATTTTATAATATTTTTATAATAATAATTATATATGAATGAACACTTTTTAGTAATGTTTTTGTAATTAATAATACAAATATAATAATATTATAGAAACGATAATATGAAAATAAATATTAACAGGTTTTTTTGATCATAATATAAATACATAGTTTAAAGTTTTTTTATAATTATAATTATATATGAATGAACACTTTTTAATAATGTTTTTGTTATGAATAATACATATATAATAATATTATAGGAAGGATAATATACAAATAAATATATATAAATGTTTTTGATCATAATATAAAAACATATTTTATAATATTTTTATAATTATAATTATATATGAATGAACACTTTTTAATAATGTTTTTAATAATAATAATACATATATATTAATATTATAGTAAGGATAATAAGCAATTAAATATTGACAGGTTTTTTTATAATAATATAAATACATATTTTATAATTTTAATATAAAAATAATTATATATGAATGAACACTTTTTAATGATGTTTTTGTTATTAATAATACATATATAATAATATTATAGGAAGGATAATATACAAATAAATATATATAAATGTTTTTGATCATAATATAAATACATATTTTAAATTTTTTTTAATAATAATTATATATGAATGAACACTTTTTAGTAATGTTTTTGTAATTAATAATACAAATATAATAATATTATAGAAACGATAATATGAAAATAAATATTAACAGGTTTTTTTTATCATAATATAAATACATAGTTTAAAGTTTTTTTATAATTATAATTATATATGAATGAACACTTTTTAATAATGTTTTTGTTATGAATAATACATATATAATAATATTATAGGAAGGATAATATACAAATAAATATATATAAATGTTTTTGATCATAATATAAAAACATATTTTATAATATTTTTATAATTATAATTATATATGAATGAACACTTTTTAATAATGTTTTTAATAATAATAATACATATATATTAATATTATAGTAAGGATAATATGCAATTAAATATTGACAGGTTTTTTTTATCATAATATAAATACATATTTTAAAATTTTTATTTAAAAATAATTATATATGAATGAACACTTTTTAATGATGTTTTTGTAATTAATAATACATATATAATAATATTATAGGAAGGATAATATGCAAATAAATATTCACAGGTTTTTTTTATCATAATATAAATACATATTTTAAATTTTTTTTTAATAATAATTATATATGAATGAACACTTTTTAGTAATGTTTTTGTAATTAATAATACAAATATAATAATATTATAGAAACGATAATATGAAAATAAATATTGACAGGTTTTTTTGATCATAATATAAATACATAGTTTAAAGTTTTTTTATAATTATATTTATATATGAATGAACACTTTTTAATAATGTTTTTTTTATGAATAATACATATATAATAATATTATAGGAAGGATAATATACAAATAAATATATAAAAATGTTTTTGATCATAATATAAATACATATTTTATAATATTTTTATAATTATAATTATATATGAATGAACACTTTTTAATAATGTTTTTAATAATAATAATACATATATATTAATATTATAGTAAGGATAATAAGCAATTAAATATTGACAGGTTTTTTTTATAATAATATAAATACATATTTTATAATTTTTATATAAAAATAATTATATATGAATGAACACTTTTTAATGATGTTTTTGTTATTAATAATACATATATAATAATATTATAGGAAGGATAATATACAAATAAATATATATAAATGTTTTTGATCATAATATAAATACATATTTTATAATATTTTTATAATAATAATTATATATGAATGAACACTTTTGAATAATGTTTTTGTTATTAATAATATATATATAATAATATTATAGGAAGGATAATATACAAATAAATATATATAAATGTTTTTGATCATAATATAAATACATATTTTATAATATTTTTATAATAATAATTATATATAAATGAACACTTTTTAATAATGTTTTTGTTATTAATAATACATATATAATAATATTATAGGAAGAATAATATGCAAATAAATATTCACAGTTTTTTTATCATAATATAAATACATATTTTAAAGTTTTTTATAATAATAATAATATATGAATGAACACTTTTTAGTAATGTTTTTGTAATTAATAATCCAAATATAATAATATTATAGAAACGATAATATGGAAATAAATATTGAAAGGTTTTTTTGATCTTAATATAAATACATAGTTTAAAGTTTTTTTATAATAATAATTATATATGAATGAACACTTTTTAGTAATGTTTTTGTAATTAATAATACAAATATAATAATATTATAGAAACGATAATATGCAAATAAATATTGACAGGTTTTTTTGATCATAATATAAATACATAGTTTAAAGTTTTTTTATAATTATAATTATATATGAATGAACACTTTTTAATAATGTTTTTGTTATGAATAATACATATATAATAATATTATAGGAAGGATAATATACAAATAAATATATATAAATGTTTTTGATCATAATATAAATACATATTTTATAATATTTTTATAATAATAATTATATATGAATGAACACTTTTTAATAATGTTTTTGTTATAAATAATACATATATAATAATATTATAGGAAGGATAATATACAAATAAATATATATAAATGTTTTTGATCATAATATAAATACATATTTTATAATATTTTTATAATAATAATTATATATGAATGAACACTTTTTAATAATGTTTTTGTTATTAATAATACATATATAATAATATTATAGGAAGGATAATATACAAATAAATATATATAAATGTTTTTGATCATAATATAAATACATATTTTATAATATTTTTATAATTATAATTATATATGAATGAACACTTTTTAATAATGTTTTTAATAATAATAATACATATATATTAATATTATAGTAAGGATAATATGCAATTAAATATTGACAGGTTTTTTTTATCATAATATAAATACATATTTTAAAATTTTTATATAAAAATAATTATATATGAATGAACACTTTTTAATGATGTTTTTGTTATTAATAATACATATATAATAATATTATAGGAAGGATAATATACAAATAAATATATATAAATGTTTTTGATCATAATATAAATACATATTTTATAATATTTTTATAATTATAATTATATATGAATGAACACTTTTTAATAATGTTTTTAATAATAATAATACATATATATTAATATTATAGTAAGGATAATATGCAATTAAATATTGACAGGTTTTTTTTATCATAATATAAATACATATTTTAAAATTTTTATATAAAAATAATTATATATGAATGAACACTTTTTAATGATGTTTTTGTTATTAATAATACATATATAATAATATTATAGGAAGGATAATATACAAATAAATATATATAAATGTTTTTGATCATAATATAAATACATATTTTTAATATTTTTATAATAATAATTTTATATGAATGAATACTTTTGAATAATGTTTTTGTTATTAATAATACATATATAATAATATTATAGGAAGGATAATATACAAATAAATATATATAAATGTTTTTGATCATAATATAAATACATATTTTATAATATTTTTATAATAATAATTATATATGAATGAACACTTTTTAATGATGTTTTTGTAATTAATAATACATATATAATAATATTATAGGAAGGATAATATGCAAATAAATATTCACAGTTTTTTTTATCATAATATAAATACATATTTTATAATATTTTTATAATAATAATTATATATGAATGAACACTTTTTAGTAATGTTTTTGTAATTAATAATACAAATATAATAATATTATAGAAACGATAATATGAAAATAAATATTAACAGGTTTTTTTGATCATAATATAAATACATAGTTTAAAGTTTTTTTATAATTATAATTATATATGAATGAACACTTTTTAATGATGTTTTTGTTATGAATAATACATATATAATAATATTATAGGAAGGATAATATACAAATAAATATATATAAATGTTTTTGATCATAATATAAAAACATATTTTATAATATTTTTATAATTATAATTATATATGAATGAACACTTTTTAATAATGTTTTTAATAATAATAATACATATATATTAATATTATAGTAAGGATAATATGCAATTAAATATTGACAGGTTTTTTTTATCATAATATAAATACATATTTTAAAATTTTTATTTAAAAATAATTATATATGAATGAACACTTTTTAATGATGTTTTTGTAATTAATAATACATATATAATAATATTATAGGAAGGATAATATGCAAATAAATATTCACAGGTTTTTTTTATCATAATATAAATACATATTTTAAATTTTTTTTTAATAATAATTATATATGAATGAACACTTTTTAGTAATGTTTTTGTAATTAATAATACAAATATAATAATATTATAGAAACGATAATATGAAAATAAATATTGACAGGTTTTTTTGATCATAATATAAATACATAGTTTAAAGTTTTTTTATAATTATATTTATATATGAATGAACACTTTTTAATAATGTTTTTGTTATGAATAATACATATATAATAATATTATAGGAAGGATAATATACAAATAAATATATAAAAATGTTTTTGATCATAATATAAATACATATTTTATAATATTTTTATAATTATAATTATATATGAATGAACACTTTTTAATAATGTTTTTAATAATAATAATACATATATATTAATATTATAGTAAGGATAATAAGCAATTAAATATTGACAGGTTTTTTTTATAATAATATAAATACATATTTTATAATTTTTATATAAAAATAATTATATATGAATGAACACTTTTTAATGATGTTTTTGTTATTAATAATACATATATAATAATATTATAGGAAGGATAATATACAAATAAATATATATAAATGTTTTTGATCATAATATAAATACATATTTTATAATATTTTTATAATAATAATTATATATGAATGAACACTTTTGAATAATGTTTTTGTTATTAATAATATATATATAATTATATTATAGGAAGGATAATATACAAATAAATATATATAAATGTTTTTGATCATAATATAAATACATATTTTATAATATTTTTATAATAATAATTATATATAAATGAACACTTTTTAATAATGTTTTTGTTATTAATAATACATATATAATAATATTATAGGAAGAATAATATGCAAATAAATATTCACAGTGTTTTTATCATAATATAAATACATATTTTAAAGTTTTTTATAATAATAATAATATATGAATGAACACTTTTTAGTAATGTTTTTGTAATTAATAATCCAAATATAATAATATTATAGAAACGATAATATGGAAATAAATATTGAAAGGTTTTTTTGATCATAATATAAATACATAGTTTAAAGTTTTTTTATAATAATAATTATATATGAATGAACACTTTTTAGTAATGTTTTTGTAATTAATAATACAAATATAATAATATTATAGAAACGATAATATGCAAATAAATATTGACAGGTTTTTTTGATCATAATATAAATACATAGTTTAAAGTTTTTTTATAATTATAATTATATATGAATGAACACTTTTTAATAATGTTTTTGTTATGAATAATACATATATAATAATATTATAGGAAGGATAATATACAAATAAATATATATAAATGTTTTTGATCATAATATAAATACATATTTTATAATATTTTTATAATAATAATTATATATGAATGAACACTTTTTAATAATGTTTTTGTTATAAATAATACATATATAATAATATTATAGGAAGGATAATATACAAATAAATATATATAAATGTTTTTGATCATAATATAAATACATATTTATAATATTTTTATAATAATAATTATATATGAATGAACACTTTTTAATGATGTTTTTGTTATTAATAATACATATATAATAATATTATAGGAAGGATAATATACAAATAAATATATATAAATGTTTTTGATCATAATATAAATACATATTTTATAATATTTTTATAATTATAATTATATATGAATGAACACTTTTTAATAATGTTTTTAATAATAATAATACATATATATTAATATTATAGTAAGGATAATATGCAATTAAATATTGACAGGTTTTTTTTATCATAATATAAATACATATTTTAAAATTTTTATATAAAAATAATTATATATGAATGAACACTTTTTAACGATGTTTTTGTTATTAATAATACATATATAATAATATTATAGGAAGGATAATATACAAATAAATATATATAAATGTTTTTGATCATAATATAAATACATATTTTTAATATTTTTATAATAATAATTTTATATGAATGAATACTTTTGAATAATGTTTTTGTTATTAATAATACATATATAATAATATTATAGGAAGGATAATATACAAATAAATATATATAAATGTTTTTGATCATAATATAAATACATATTTTATAATATTTTTATAATAATAATTATATATGAATGAACACTTTTTAATGATGTTTTTGTAATTAATAATACATATATAATAATATTATAGGAAGGATAATATGCAAATAAATATTCACAGTTTTTTTTTATCATAATATAAATACATATTTTATAATATTTTTATAATAATAATTATATATGAATGAACACTTTTTAGTAATGTTTTTGTAATTAATAATACAAATATAATAATATTATAGAAACGATAATATGAAAATAAATATTAACAGGTTTTTTTGATCATAATATAAATACATAGTTTAAAGTTTTTTTATAATTATAATTATATATGAATGAACACTTTTTAATAATGTTTTTGTTATGAATAATACATATATAATAATATTATAGGAAGGATAATATACAAATAAATATATATAAATGTTTTTGATCATAATATAAAAACATATTTTATAATATTTTTATAATTATAATTATATATGAATAAACACTTTTTAATAATGTTTTTAATAATAATAATACATATATATTAATATTATAGTAAGGATAATATGCAATTAAATATTGACAGGTTTTTTTTATCATAATATAAATACATATTTTAAAATTTTTATTTAAAAATAATTATATATGAATGAACACTTTTTAATGATGTTTTTGTAATTAATAATACATATATAATAATATTATAGGAAGGATAATATGCAAATAAATATTCACAGGTTTTTTTTATCATAATATAAATACATATTTTAAATTTTTTTTTAATAATAATTATATATGAATGAACACTTTTTAGTAATGTTTTTGTAATTAATAATACAAATATAATAATATTATAGAAACGATAATATGAAAATAAATATTGACAGGTTTTTTTGATCATAATATAAATACATAGTTTAAAGTTTTTTTATAATTATATTTATATATGAATGAACACTTTTTAATAATGTTTTTGTTATGAATAATACATATATAATAATATTATAGGAAGGATAATATACAAATAAATATATAAAAATGTTTTTGATCATAATATAAATACATATTTTATAATATTTTTATAATTATAATTATATATGAATGAACACTTTTTAATAATGTTTTTAATAATAATAATACATATATATTAATATTATAGTAAGGATAATAAGCAATTAAATATTGACAGGTTTTTTTTATAATAATATAAATACATATTTTATAATTTTTATATAAAAATAATTATATATGAATGAACACTTTTTAATGATGTTTTTGTTATTAATAATACATATATAATAATATTATAGGAAGGATAATATACAAATAAATATATATAAATGTTTTTGATCATAATATAAATACATATTTTATAATATTTTTATAATAATAATTATATATGAATGAACACTTTTTAATAATGTTTTTGTTATGAATAATACATATATAATAATATTATAGGAAGGATAATATACAAATAAATATATATAAATGTTTTTGATCATAATATAAATACATATTTTATAATATTTTTATAATTATAATTATATATGAATGAACACTTTTTAATAATGTTTTTAATAATAATAATACATATATATTAATATTATAGTAAGGATAATATGCAATTAAATATTGACAGGTTTTTTTTATCATAATATAAATACATATTTTAAAATTTTTATATAAAAATAATTATGTATGAATGAACACTTTTTAATGATGTTTTTGTAATTAATAATACATATATAATAATATTATAGGAAGGATAATATGCAAATAAATATTCACAGTTTTTTTTTATCATAATATAAATACATATTTTAAAGTTTTTTATAATAATAATTATATATGAATGAACACTTTTTAGTAATGTTTTTGTAATTAATAATACAAATATAATAATATTATAGAAACGATAATATGCAAATAGATATTGACAGGTTTTTTTGAACATAATATAAATACATAGTTTAAAGTTTTTTTATAATAATAATTATATATGAATGAACACTTTTTAGTAATGTTTTTGTAATTAATAATACAAATATAATAATATTATAGAAACGATAATATGCAAATAAATATTGACAGGTTTTTTGATCATAATATAAATACATAGTTTAAAGTTTTTTTATAATTATAATTATATATGAATGAACACTTTTTAATAATGTTTTTGTTATGAATAATACATATATAATAATATTATAGAAAGGATAATATACAAATAAATATATATAAATGTTTTTGATCATAATATAAATACATATTTTATAATATTTTTATAATTATAATAATATATGAATGAACACTTTTTAATAATGTTTTTGTTATTAATAATACATATATAATAATATTATAGGAAGGATAATATACAAATAAATATATATAAATGTTTTTGATCATAATATAAATACATATTTTATAATATTTTTATAATAATAATTATATATGAATGAACACTTTTTAATAATGTTTTTGTTATAAATAATACATATATAATAATATTATAGGAAGGATAATATACAAATAAATATATATAAATGTTTTTGATCATAATATAAATACATATTTTATAATATTTTTATAATTATAATTATATATGAATGAACACTTTTTAATAATGTTTTTGTTATTAATAATACATATATAATAATATTATAGGAAGGATAATATACAAATAAATATATATAAATGTTTTTGATCATAATATAAATACATATTTTATAATATTTTTATAATAATAATTATATATGAATGAACACTTTTTAATAATGTTTTTGTTATTAATAATACATATATAATAATATTATAGGAAGGATAATATACAAATAAATATATATAAATGTTTTTGATCATAATATAAATACATATTTTATAATATTTTTTATAATTATAATTATATATGAATGAACACTTTTTAATAAAGTTTTTGTTATGAATAATACATATATAATAATATTATAGGAAGGATAATATACAAATAAATATATAAAAATGTTTTTGATCATAATATAAATACATATTTTATAATATTTTTATAATTATAATTATATATGAATGAACACTTTTTAATAATAATAATACATATATATTAATATTATAGTAAGGATAATATGCAATTAAATATTGACAGGTTTTTTTTTATCATAATATAAATACATATTTTATAATTTTTATATAAATATAATTATATATGAATGAACACTTTTTAATGATGTTTTTGTTATGAATAATACATATATAATAATATTATAGGAAGGATAATATACAAATAAATATATATAAATGTTTTTGATCATAATATAAATACATATTTTATAATATTTTTATAATAATAATTATATATGAATGAACACTTTTGAATAATGTTTTTGTTATTAATAATACATATATAATAATATTTTAGGAAGGATAATATACAAATAAATATATATAAATGTTTTTGATCATAATATAAATACATATATTATAATATTTTTATAATAATAATTATATATGAATGAACACTTTTTAATAATGTTTTTGTTATTAATAATACATATATAATAATATTATAGGAAGGATAATATGCAAATAAATATTCACAGGTTTTTTTATCATAATATAAATACATATTTTAAAGTTTTTTATAATAATAATAATATATGAATGAACACTTTTTAGTAATGTTTTTGTAATTAATAATACAAACATAATAATATTATAGAAACGATAATATGCAAATAAATATTGACAGTTTTTTTTGATCATAATATAAATACATAGTTTAAAGTTTTTTTATAATAATAATTATATATGAATGAACACTTTTTAGTAATGTTTTTGTAATTAATAATACAAATATAATAATATTATAGAAACGATAATATGCAAATAAATATTGACATGTTTTTTTGATCATAATATAAATACATAGTTTAAAGTTTTTTTATAATTATAATTATATATGAATGAACACTTTTTAATAATGTTTTTGTTATGAATAATACATATATAATAATATTATAGGAAGGATAATATACAAATAAATATATATAAATGTTTTTGATCATAATATAAATACATATTTTATAATATTTTTATAATTATAATTATATATGAATGAACACTTTTTAATAATGTTTTTAATAATAATAATACATATATATTAATATTATAGTAAGGATAATATGCAATTAAATATTGACAGGTTTTTTTTATCATAATATAAATACATATTTTAAAATTTTTATATAAAAATAATTATATATGAATGAACACTTTTTAATAATGTTTTTGTTATGAATAATACATATATAATAATATTATAGGAATGATAATATACAAATAAATATATATAAATGTTTTTGATCATAATATAAATACATATTTTATAATATTTTTATAATAATAATTATATATGAATGAACACTTTTGAATAATGTTTTTGTTATTAATAATACATATATACTAATATTATAGGAAGGATAATATACAAATAAATATAATACATATATAATAATATTATAGGAAGGATGATATACAAATAAATATATATAAATGTTTTTGATCATAATATAAATACATATTTTATAATATTTTTATAATTATAATTATATATGAATGAACACTTTTTAATAATGTTTTTAATAATAATAATACATATATATTAATATTATAGGAAGGATAATATGCAATTAAATATTGACAGTTTTTTTTTATCATAATATAAATACATATTTTAAAGTTTTTTATAATAATAATTATATATGAATGAACACTTTTTAGTAATGTTTTTGTAATTAATAATACAAATATAATAATATTATAGAAACAATAATATGCAAATAAATATTGACAAGTTTTTTTGATCATAATATAAATACATAGTTTAAAGTTTTTTTATAATTATAATTATATATGAATGAACACTTTTTAATAATGTTTTTGTTATGAATAATACATATATAATAATATTATAGGAAGGATAATATACAAATAAATATATAAAAATGTTTTTGATCATAATATAAATACATATTTTTTAATATTTTTATAATTATAATTATATATGAATGAACACTTTTTAATAATGTTTTTAATAATAATAATACATATATATTAATATTATAGTAAGGATAATATGCAATTAAATATTGACAGGTTTTTTTATCATAATATAAATACATATTTTATAATTTTTATATAAAAATAATTATATATGAATGAACACTTTTTAATAATGTTTTTGTTATGAATAATACATATATAATAATATTATAGGAAGGATAATATACAAATAAATATATATAAATGTTTTTGATCATAATATAAAAACATATTTTATAATATTTTTATAATAATAATTATATATGAATGAACACTTTTTAATAATGTTTTTGTTATTAATAATACATATATAATAATATTATAGGAAGGATAATATGCAAATAAATATTCACAGGTTTTTTTTATCATAATATAAATACATATTTTAAAGTTTTTTATAATAATAATTATATATGAATGAACACTTTTTAGTAATGTTTTTGTAATTAATAATACAAATATAATAATATTATAGAAACGATAATATGAAAATAAATATTGACAGGTTTTTTTGATCATAATATAAATACATAGTTTAAAGTTTTTTTATAATTATAATTATATATGAATGAACACTTTTTAATAATGTTTTTGTTATGAATAATACATATATAATAATATTATAGAAAGGATAATATACAAATAAATATATATAAATGTTTTTGATCATAATATAAATACATATTATATAATATTTTTATAATTATAATCATATATGAATGAACACTTTTGAATAATGTTTTTGTTATTAATAATACATATATAATAATATTATAGGAAGGATAATATACAAATAAATATATATAAATGTTTTTGATCATAATATAAATACATATTTTATAATATTTTTATAATTATAATTATATATGAATGAACACTTTTTAATAATGTTTTTGTTATTAATAATACATATATAATAATATTATAGGAAGGATAATATGCAAATAAATATCACAGGTTTTTTTATCATAATATAAATACATATTTTAAAGTTTTTTATAATAATAATAATATATGAATGAACACTTTTTAGTAATGTTTTTGTAATTAATAATACAAATATAATAATATTATAGAAACGATAATATGCAAATAAATATTGACAGGTTTTTTTGATCATAATATAAATACATAGTTTAAAGTTTTTTTATAATTATAATTATATATGAATGAACACTTTTTAATAATGTTTTTGTTATGAATAATACATATATAATAATATTATAGGAAGGATAATATACAAATAAATATATATAAATGTTTTTGATCATAATATAAATACATATTTTATAATATTTTTATAATAATAATTATATATGAATGAACACTTTTTAATGATGTTTTTGTAATTAATAATACATATATAATAATATTATAGGAAGGATAATATGCAAATAAATATTCACAGTTTTTTTTATCATAATATAAATACATATTTAAAAGTTTTTTATAATAATAATTATATATGAATGAACACTTTTTAGTAATGTTTTTGTAATTAATAATACAAATATAATAATATTATAGAAACGATAATATGAAAATAAATATTGACAGGTTTTTTTGATCATAATATAAATACATAGTTTAAAGTTTTTTTATAATTATAATTATATATAAATGAACACTTTTTAATAATGTTTTTGTTATGAATAATACATATATAATAATATTATAGGAAGGATAATATACAAATAAATATATAAAAATGTTTTTGATCATAATATAAATACATATTTTATAATATTTTTATAATTATAATTATATATGAATGAACACTTTTTAAAAATGTTTTTAATAATAATAATACATATATATTAATATTATAGTAAGGATAATATGCAATTAAATATTGACAGGTTTTTTTAATCATAATATAAATACATATTTTATAATTTTTATATAAAAATAATTATATATGAATGAACACTTTTTAATGATGTTTTTGTTATTAATAATACATATATAATAATATTATAGGAAGGATAATATACAAATAAATATATAAAAATGTTTTTGATCATAATATAAATACATATTTTATAATATTTTTATAATTATAATTATATATGAATGAACACTTTTTAATAATGTTTTTAATAATAATAATACATTTATATTAATATTATAGTAAGGATAATATGCAATTAAATATTGACAGGTTTTTTTTATCATAATATAAATACATATTTTATAATTTTTATATAAAAATAATTATATATGAATGAACACTTTTTAGTAATGTTTTTGTAATTAATAATACAAATATAATAATATTATAGAAACAATAATATGCAAATAAATATTGACAAGTTTTTTTGATCATAATATAAATACATAGTTTAAAGTTTTTTTATAATTATAATTATATATGAATGAACACTTTTTAATAATGTTTTTGTTATGAATAATACATATATAATAATATTATAGGAAGGATAATATACAAATAAATATATAAAAATGTTTTTGATCATAATATAAATACATATTTTTTAATATTTTTATAATTATAATTATATATGAATGAACACTTTTTAATAATGTTTTTAATAATAATAATACATATATATTAATATTATAGTAAGGATAATATGCAATTAAATATTGACAGGTTTTTTTATCATAATATAAATACATATTTTATAATTTTTATATAAAAATAATTATATATGAATGAACACTTTTTAATAATGTTTTTGTTATGAATAATACATATATAATAATATTATAGGAAGGATAATATACAAATAAATATATATAAATGTTTTTGATCATAATATAAAAACATATTTTATAATATTTTTATAATAATAATTATATATGAATGAACACTTTTTAATAATGTTTTTGTTATTAATAATACATATATAATAATATTATAGGAAGGATAATATGCAAATAAATATTCACAGGTTTTTTTTTATCATAATATAAATACATATTTTAAAGTTTTTTATAATAATAATTATATATGAATGAACACTTTTTAGTAATGTTTTTGTAATTAATAATACAAATATAATAATATTATAGAAACGATAATATGAAAATAAATATTGACAGGTTTTTTTGATCATAATATAAATACATAGTTTAAAGTTTTTTTATAATTATAATTATATATGAATGAACACTTTTTAATAATGTTTTTGTTATGAATAATACATATATAATAATATTATAGAAAGGATAATATACAAATAAATATATATAAATGTTTTTGATCATAATATAAATACATATTTTATAATATTTTTATAATTATAATTATACATATATAATAATTTTATAGGAAGGATAATATACAAATAAATATATATAAATGTTTTTGATCATAATATAAATACATATTTTATAATATTTTTATAATTATAATTATATATGAATGAACACTTTTTAATAATGTTTTTGTTATTAATAATACATATATAATAATATTATAGGAAGGATAATATGCAAATAAATATCACAGGTTTTTTTATCATAATATAAATACATATTTTAAAGTTTTTTATAATAATAATAATATATGAATGAACACTTTTTAGTAATGTTTTTGTAATTAATAATACAAATATAATAATATTATAGAAACGATAATATGCAAATAAATATTGACAGGTTTTTTTGATCATAATATAAATACATAGTTTAAAGTTTTTTTATAATTATAATTATATATGAATGAACACTTTTTAATAATGTTTTTGTTATGAATAATACATATATAATAATATTATAGGAAGGATAATATACAAATAAATATATATAAATGTTTTTGATCATAATATAAATACATATTTTATAATATTTTTATAATAATAATAATATATGAATGAACACTTTTTAATAATGTTTTTGTTATGAATAATACATATATAGTAATATTATAGGAAGGATAATATACAAATAAATATATATAAATGTTTTTGATCATAATATAAATACATATTTTATAATATTTTTATAATAATAATTATATATGAATGAACACTTTTTAATAATGTTTTTGTTATTAATAATACATATATAATAATATTATAGGAAGGATAATATGCAAATAAATATTCACAGTTTTTTTTTATCATAATATAAATACATATTTAAAAGTTTTTTATAATAATAATTATATATGAATGAACACTTTTTAGTAATGTTTTTGTAATTAATAATACAAATATAATAATATTATAGAAACGATAATATGAAAATAAATATTGACAGGTTTTTTTGATCATAATATAAATACATAGTTTAAAGTTTTTTTATAATTATAATTATATATGAATGAACACTTTTTAATAATGTTTTTGTTATGAATAATACATATATAATAATATTATAGGAAGGATAATATACAAATAAATATATAAAAATGTTTTTGATCATAATATAAATACATATTTTATAATATTTTTATAATTATAATTATATATGAATGAACACTTTTTAAAAATGTTTTTAATAATAATAATACATATATATTAATATTATAGTAAGGATAATATGCAATTAAATATTGACAGGTTTTTTTTATCATAATATAAATACATATTTTATAATTTTTATATAAAAATAATTATATATGAATGAACACTTTTTAATGATGTTTTTGTTATTAATAATACATATATAATAATATTATAGGAAGGATAATATACAAATAAATATATAAAAATGTTTTTGATCATAATATAAATACATATTTTATAATATTTTTATAATTATAATTATATATGAATGAACACTTTTTAATAATGTTTTTAATAATAATAATACATTTATATTAATATTATAGTAAGGATAATATGCAATTAAATATTGACAGGTTTTTTTTATCATAATATAAATACATATTTTATAATTTTTATATAAAAATAATTATATATGAATGAACACTTTTTAATGATGTTTTTGTTATTAATAATACATATATAATAATATTATAGGAAGGATTATATACAAATAAATATATATAAATGTTTTTGATCATAATATAAATACATATATTATAATATTTTTATAATAATAATTATATATGAATGAACACTTTTTAATAATGTTTTTGTTATTAATAATACATATATAATAATATTATTGGAAGGATAATATACAAATAAATATATATAAATGTTTTTGATCATAATATAAATACATATTTTATAATATTTTTATAATAATAATTATATATGAATGAACACCTTTTAATAATGTTTTTGTTATTAATAATACATATATAATAATATTATAGGAAGGATAATATGCAAATAAATATTCACAGGTTTTTTTATCATAATATAAATACATATTTTAAAGTTTTTTATAATAATAATTATATATGAATGAACACTTTTTAGTAATGTTTTTGTAATTAATAATCCAAATATAATAATATTATAGAAACGATAATTTGCAAATAAATATTGACAGGTTTTTTTGATCATAATATAAATACATAGTTTAAAGTTTTTTTATAATTATAATTATATATGAATGAACACTTTTTAATAATGTTTTTGTTATGAATAATACATATATAATAATATTATAGGAAGGATAATATACAAATAAATATATATAAATGTTTTTGATCATAATATAAAAACATATTTTATAATATTTTTATAATAATAATTATATATGAATGAACACTTTTTAATAATGTTTTTGTTATTAATAATACATATATAATAATATTATAGGAAGGATAATATGCAAATAAATATTCACAGGTTTTTTTTATCATAATATAAATACATATTTTAAAGTTTTTTATAATAATAATTATATATGAATGAACACTTTTTAGTAATGTTTTTGTAATTAATAATACAAATATAATAATATTATAGAAACGATAATATGAAAATAAATATTGACAGGTTTTTTTGATCATAATATAAATACATAGTTTAAAGTTTTTTTATAATTATAATTATATATGAATGAACACTTTTTAATAATGTTTTTGTTATGAATAATACATATATAATAATATTATAGGAAGGATAATATACAAATAAATATATAAAAATGTTTTTGATCATAATATAAATACATATTTTATAATATTTTTATAATTATAATTATATATGAATGAACACTTTTTAAAAATGTTTTTAATAATAATAATACATATATATTAATATTATAGTAAGGATAATATGCAATTAAATATTGACAGGTTTTTTTTATCATAATATAAATACATATTTTATAATTTTTATATAAAAATAATTATATATGAAAGAACACTTTTTAATGATGTTTTTGTTATTAATAATACATATATAATAATATTATAGGAAGGATAATATACAAATAAATATATAAAAATGTTTTTGATCATAATATAAATACATATTTTATAATATTTTTATAATTATAATTATATATGAATGAACACTTTTTAATAATGTTTTTAATAATAATAATACATTTATATTAATATTATAGTAAGGATAATATGCAATTAAATATTGACAGGTTTTTTTTATCATAATATAAATACATATTTTATAATTTTTATATAAAAATAATTATATATGAATGAACACTTTTTAATGATGTTTTTGTTATTAATAATACATATATAATAATATTATAGGAAGGATTATATACAAATAAATATATATAAATGTTTTTGATCATAATATAAATACATATATTATAATATTTTTATAATAATAATTATATATGAATGAACACTTTTTAATAATGTTTTTGTTATTAATAATACATATATAATAATATTATTGGAAGGATAATATACAAATAAATATATATAAATGTTTTTGATTATAATATAAATACATATTTTATAATATTTTTATAATAATAATTATATATGAATGAACACCTTTTAATAATGTTTTTGTTATTAATAATACATATATAATAATATTATAGGAAGGATAATATGCAAATAAATATTCACAGGTTTTTTTATCATAATATAAATACATATTTTAAAGTTTTTTATAATAATAATTATATATGAATGAACACTTTTTAGTAATGTTTTTGTAATTAATAATCCAAATATAATAATATTATAGAAACGATAATTTGCAAATAAATATTGACAGGTTTTTTTGATCATAATATAAATACATAGTTTAAAGTTTTTTTATAATTATAATTATATATGAATGAACACTTTTTAATAATGTTTTTGTTATGAATAATACATATATAATAATATTATATAAAGGATAATATACAAATAAATATATATAAATGTTTTTGATCATAATATAAAAACATATTTTATAATATTTTTATAATAATAATTATATATGAATGAACACTTTTTAATAATGTTTTTGTTATTAATAATACATATATAATAATATTATAGGAAGGATAATATGCAAATAAATATTCACAGGTTTTTTTTATCATAATATAAATACATATTTTAAAGTTTTTTATAATAATAATTATATATGAATGAACACTTTTTAGTAATGTTTTTGTAATTAATAATACAAATATAATAATATTATAGAAACGATAATATGAAAATAAATATTGACAGGTTTTTTTGATCATAATATAAATACATAGTTTAAAGTTTTTTTATAATTATAATTATATATGAATGAACACTTTTTAATAATGTTTTTGTTATGAATAATACATATATAATAATATTATAGAAAGGATAATATACAAATAAATATATATAAATGTTTTTGATCATAATATAAATACATATTTTATAATATTTTTATAATTATAATTATATATGAATGAACACTTTTGAATAATGTTTTTGTTATTAATAATACATATATAATAATATTATAGGAAGGATAATATACAAATAAATATATATAAATGTTTTTGATCATAATATAAATACATATTTTATAATATTTTTATAATTATAATTATATATGAATGAACACTTTTTAGTAATGTTTTTGTAATTAATAATACAAATATAATAATATTATAGAAACGATAATATGCAAATAAATATTGACAGGTTTTTTTGATCATAATATAAATACATAGTTTAAAGTTTTTTTATAATTATAATTATATATGAATGAACACTTTTTAATAATGTTTTTGTTATGAATAATACATATATAATAATATTATAGGAAGGATAATATACAAATAAATATATATAAATGTTTTTGATCATAATATAAATACATATTTTATAATATTTTTATAATAATAATAATATATGAATGAACACTTTTTAATAATGTTTTTGTTATGAATAATACATATATAGTAATATTATAGGAAGGATAATATACAAATAAATATATATAAATGTTTTTGATCATAATATAAATACATATTTTATAATATTTTTATAATAATAATTATATATGAATGAACACTTTTTAATAATGTTTTTGTTATTAATAATACATATATAATAATATTATAGGAAGGATAATATGCAAATAAATATTCACAGTTTTTTTTTATCATAATATAAATACATATTTAAAAGTTTTTTATAATAATAATTATATATGAATGAACACTTTTTAGTAATGTTTTTGTAATTAATAATACAAATATAATAATATTATAGAAACGATAATATGAAAATAAATATTGACAGGTTTTTTTGATCATAATATAAATACATAGTTTAAAGTTTTTTTATAATTATAATTATATATGAATGAGAACTTTTTAATAATGTTTTTGTTATGAATAATACATATATAATAATATTATAGGAAGGATAATATACAAATAAATATATAAAAATGTTTTTGATCATAATATAAATAAATACATATTTTATAATATTTTTATAATTATAATTATATATGAATGAACACTTTTTAATAATGTTTTTAATAATAATAATATATATATATTAATATTATAGTAAGGATAATATGCAATTAAATATTGCCAGGTTTTTTTTTATCATAATATAAATACATATTTTATAATTTTTATATAAAAATAATTATATATGAATGAACACTTTTTAATGATGTTTTTGTTATTAATAATACATATATAATAATATTATAGGAAGGATAATATACAAATAAATATATATAAATGTTTTTGATCATAATATAAATACATATTTTATAATATTTTTATAATAATAATTATATATGAATGAACACTTTTTAATGATGTTTTTGTAATTAATAATACATATATAATAATATTATAGGAAGGATAATATGCAAATTAATATTCACAGTTTTTTTTATCATAATATAAATACATATTTAAAAGTTTTTTATAATAATAATTATATATGAATGAACACTTTTTAGTAATGTTTTTGTAATTAATAATACAAATATAATAATATTATAGAAACGATAATATGAAAATAAATATTGACAGGTTTTTTTGATCATAATATAAATACATAGTTTAAAGTTTTTTTATAATTATAATTATATATAAATGAACACTTTTTAATAATGTTTTTGTTATGAATAATACATATATAATAATATTATAGGAAGGATAATATACAAATAAATATATAAAAATGTTTTTGATCATAATATAAATACATATTTTATAATATTTTTATAATTATAATTATATATGAATGAACACTTTTTAAAAATGTTTTTAATAATAATAATACATATATATTAATATTATAGTAAGGATAATATGCAATTAAATATTGACAGGTTTTTTTTATCATAATATAAATACATATTTTATAATTTTTATATAAAAATAATTATATATGAATGAACACTTTTTAATGATGTTTTTGTTATTAATAATACATATATAATAATATTATAGGAAGGATAATATACAAATAAATATATAAAAATGTTTTTGATCATAATATAAATACATATTTTATAATATTTTTATAATTATAATTATATATGAATGAACACTTTTTAATAATGTTTTTAATAATAATAATACATTTATATTAATATTATAGTAAGGATAATATGCAATTAAATATTGACAGGTTTTTTTTATCATAATATAAATACATATTTTATAATTTTTATATAAAAATAATTATATATGAATGAACACTTTTTAGTAATGTTTTTGTAATTAATAATACAAATATAATAATATTATAGAAACAATAATATGCAAATAAATATTGACAAGTTTTTTTGATCATAATATAAATACATAGTTTAAAGTTTTTTTATAATTATAATTATATATGAATGAACACTTTTTAATAATGTTTTTGTTATGAATAATACATATATAATAATATTATAGGAAGGATAATATACAAATAAATATATAAAAATGTTTTTGATCATAATATAAATACATATTTTTTAATATTTTTATAATTATAATTATATATGAATGAACACTTTTTAATAATGTTTTTAATAATAATAATTCATATATATTAATATTATAGTAAGGATAATATGCAATTAAATATTGACAGGTTTTTTTATCATAATATAAATACATATTTTATAATTTTTATATAAAAATAATTATATATGAATGAACACTTTTTAATAATGTTTTTGTTATGAATAATACATATATAATAATATTATAGGAAGGATAATATACAAATAAATATATATAAATGTTTTTGATCATAATATAAAAACATATTTTATAATATTTTTATAATAATAATTATATATGAATGAACACTTTTTAATAATGTTTTTGTTATTAATAATACATATATAATAATATTATAGGAAGGATAATATGCAAATAAATATTCACAGGTTTTTTTTATCATAATATAAATACATATTTTAAAGTTTTTTATAATAATAATTATATATGAATGAACACTTTTTAGTAATGTTTTTGTAATTAATAATACAAATATAATAATATTATAGAAACGATAATATGAAAATAAATATTGACAGGTTTTTTTGATCATAATATAAATACATAGTTTAAAGTTTTTTTATAATTATAATTATATATGAATGAACACTTTTTAATAATGTTTTTGTTATGAATAATACATATATAATAATATTATAGAAAGGATAATATACAAATAAATATATATAAATGTTTTTGATCATAATATAAATACATATTTTATAATATTTTTATAATTATAATTATATATGAATGAACACTTTTTAATAATGTTTTTGTTATTAATAATACATATATAATAATATTATAGGAAGGATAATATGCAAATAAATATCACAGGTTTTTTTATCATAATATAAATACATATTTTAAAGTTTTTTATAATAATAATAATATATGAATGAACACTTTTTAGTAATGTTTTTGTAATTAATAATACAAATATAATAATATTATAGAAACGATAATATGCAAATAAATATTGACAGGTTTTTTTGATCATAATATAAATACATAGTTTAAAGTTTTTTTATAATTATAATTATATATGAATGAACACTTTTTAATAATGTTTTTGTTATGAATAATACATATATAATAATATTATAGGAAGGATAATATACAAATAAATATATATAAATGTTTTTGATCATAATATAAATACATATTTTATAATATTTTTATAATAATAATAATATATGAATGAACACTTTTTAATAATGTTTTTGTTATGAATAATACATATATAGTAATATTATAGGAAGGATAATATACAAATAAATATATATAAATGTTTTTGATCATAATATAAATACATATTTTATAATATTTTTATAATAATAATTATATATGAATGAACACTTTTTAATAATGTTTTTGTTATTAATAATACATATATAATAATATTATAGGAAGGATAATATGCAAATAAATATTCACAGTTTTTTTTTATCATAATATAAATACATATTTAAAAGTTTTTTATAATAATAATTATATATGAATGAACACTTTTTAGTAATGTTTTTGTAATTAATAATACAAATATAATAATATTATAGAAACGATAATATGAAAATAAATATTGACAGGTTTTTTTGATCATAATATAAATACATAGTTTAAAGTTTTTTTATAATTATAATTATATATGAATGAACACTTTTTAATAATGTTTTTGTTATGAATAATACATATATAATAATATTATAGGAAGGATAATATACAAATAAATATATAAAAATGTTTTTGATCATAATATAAATACATATTTTATAATATTTTTATAATTATAATTATATATGAATGAACACTTTTTAAAAATGTTTTTAATAATAATAATACATATATATTAATATTATAGTAAGGATAATATGCAATTAAATATTGACAGGTTTTTTTTATCATAATATAAATACATATTTTATAATTTTTATATAAAAATAATTATATATGAATGAACACTTTTTAATGATGTTTTTGTTATTAATAATACATATATAATAATATTATAGGAAGGATAATATACAAATAAATATATAAAAATGTTTTTGATCATAATATAAATACATATTTTATAATATTTTTATAATTATAATTATATATGAATGAACACTTTTTAATAATGTTTTTAATAATAATAATACATTTATATTAATATTATAGTAAGGATAATATGCAATTAAATATTGACAGGTTTTTTTTATCATAATATAAATACATATTTTATAATTTTTATATAAAAATAATTATATATGAATGAACACTTTTTAATGATGTTTTTGTTATTAATAATACATATATAATAATATTATAGGAAGGATTATATACAAATAAATATATATAAATGTTTTTGATCATAATATAAATACATATATTATAATATTTTTATAATAATAATTATATATGAATGAACACTTTTTAATAATGTTTTTGTTATTAATAATACATATATAATAATATTATTGGAAGGATAATATACAAATAAATATATATAAATGTTTTTGATCATAATATAAATACATATTTTATAATATTTTTATAATAATAATTATATATGAATGAACACCTTTTAATAATGTTTTTGTTATTAATAATACATATATAATAATATTATAGGAAGGATAATATGCAAATAAATATTCACAGGTTTTTTTATCATAATATAAATACATATTTTAAAGTTTTTTATAATAATAATTATATATGAATGAACACTTTTTAGTAATGTTTTTGTAATTAATAATCCAAATATAATAATATTATAGAAACGATAATTTGCAAATAAATATTGACAGGTTTTTTTGATCATAATATAAATACATAGTTTAAAGTTTTTTTATAATTATAATTATATATTATGAATGAACACTTTTTAATAATGTTTTTGTTATGAATAATACATATATAATAATATTATAGGAAGGATAATATACAAATAAATATATATAAATGTTTTTGATCATAATATAAATACATATTTTATAATAATTTTATAATAATAATAATATATGAATGAACACTTTTTAATAATGTTTTTGTTATTAATAATACATATATAATAATATTATAGAAACGATAATATGCAAATAAATATTGACAGGTTTTTTTTATCATAATATAAATACATAGTTTAAAGTTTTTTTTATAATTATAATTATATATGAATGAACACTTTTTAGTAATGTTTTTGTAATTAATAATACAAATATAATAATATTATAGAAACGATAATATGCAAATAAATATTGACAGGTTTTTTTGATCATAATATAAATACATAGTTTAAAGTTTTTTTTTAATTATAATTATATATGAATGAACACTTTTTAATAATGTTTTTGTTATGAATAATACATATATAATAATATTATAGGAAGGATAATATACAAATAAATATATATAAATGTTTTTGATCATAATATAAATACATATTTTATAATATTTTTATAATAATAATAATATATGAATGAACACTTTTTAATAATGTTTTTGTTATGAATAATACATATATAGTAATATTATAGGAAGGATAATATACAAATAAATATATATAAATGTTTTTGATCATAATATAAATACATATTTTATAATATTTTTATAATAATAATTATATATGAATGAACACTTTTTAATAATGTTTTTGTTATTAATAATACATATATAATAATATTATAGGAAGGATAATATGCAAATAAATATTCACAGTTTTTTTTTATCATAATATAAATACATATTTAAAAGTTTTTTATAATAATAATTATATATGAATGAACACTTTTTAGTAATGTTTTTGTAATTAATAATACAAATATAATAATATTATAGAAACGATAATATGAAAATAAATATTGACAGGTTTTTTTGATCATAATATAAATACATAGTTTAAAGTTTTTTTATAATTATAATTATATATGAATGAACACTTTTTAATAATGTTTTTGTTATGAATAATACATATATAATAATATTATAGGAAGGATAATATACAAATAAATATATAAAAATGTTTTTGATCATAATATAAATACATATTTTATAATATTTTTATAATTATAATTATATATGAATGAACACTTTTTAAAAATGTTTTTAATAATAATAATACATATATATTAATATTATAGTAAGGATAATATGCAATTAAATATTGACAGGTTTTTTTTATCATAATATAAATACATATTTTATAATTTTTATATAAAAATAATTATATATGAATGAACACTTTTTAATGATGTTTTTGTTATTAATAATACATATATAATAATATTATAGGAAGGATAATATACAAATAAATATATAAAAATGTTTTTGATCATAATATAAATACATATTTTATAATATTTTTATAATTATAATTATATATGAATGAACCCTTTTTAATAATGTTTTTAATAATAATAATACATTTATATTAATATTATAGTAAGGATAATATGCAATTAAATATTGACAGGTTTTTTTTATCATAATATAAATACATATTTTATAATTTTTATATAAAAATAATTATATATGAATGAACACTTTTTAATGATGTTTTTGTTATTAATAATACATATATAATAATATTATAGGAAGGATAATATACAAATAAATATATATAAATGTTTTTGATCATAATATAAATACATATATTATAATATTTTTATAATAATAATTATATATGAATGAACACTTTTTAATAATGTTTTTGTTATTAATAATACATATATAATAATATTATTGGAAGGATAATATACAAATAAATATATATAAATGTTTTTGATCATAATATAAATACATATTTTATAATATTTTTATAATAATAATTATATATGAATGAACACCTTTTAATAATGTTTTTGTTATTAATAATACATATATAATAATATTATAGGAAGGATAATATGCAAATAAATATTCACAGGTTTTTTTATCATAATATAAATACATATTTTAAAGTTTTTTATAATAATAATTATATATGAATGAACACTTTTTAGTAATGTTTTTGTAATTAATAATCCAAATATAATAATATTATAGAAACGATAATTTGCAAATAAATATTGACAGGTTTTTTTGATCATAATATAAATACATAGTTTAAAGTTTTTTTATAATTATAATTATATATGAATGAACACTTTTTAATAATGTTTTTGTTATGAATAATACATATATAATAATATTATAGGAAGGATAATATACAAATAAATATATATAAATGTTTTTGATCATAATATAAATACATATTTTATAATAATTTTATAATAATAATAATATATGAATGAACACTTTTTAATAATGTTTTTGTTATTAATAATACATACATAAAAATATTATAGAAACGATAATATGCAAATAAATATTGACAGGTTTTTTTGATCATAATATAAATACATAGTTTAAAGTTTTTTTATAATAATAATTATATATGAATGAACACTTTTTAGTAATGTTTTTGTAATTAATAATACAAATATAATAATATTATAGAAACGATAATATGCAAATAAATATTGACAGGTTTTTTTGATCATAATATAAATACATAGTTTAAAGTTTTTTTATAATAATAATTATATATGAATGAACACTTTTTAGTAATGTTTTTGTAATTAATAATACAAATATAATAATATTATAGAAACGATAATATGCAAATAAATATTGACAGGTTTTTTTGATCATAATATAAATACATAGTTTAAAGTTTTTTTTTATAATTATAATTATATATGAATGAACACTTTTTAATAATGTTTTTGTTATGAATAATACATATATAATAATATTATAGGAAGGATAATATACAAATAAATATATATAAATGTTTTTAATCATAATATAAATACATATTTTATAATATTTTTATAATAATAATAATATATGAATGAACACTTTTTAATAATGTTTTTGTTATGAATAATACATATATAATAATATTATAGGAAGGATAATATACAAATAAATATATATAAATGTTTTTGATCATAATATAAATACATATTTTATAATATTTTTATAATAATAATTATATATGAATGAACACTTTTTAATAATGTTTTTGTTATTAATAATACATATATAATAATATTATAGGAAGGATAATATAAAAATAAATATATATAAATGTTTTTGATCATAATATAAATACATATTTTATAATATTTTTATAATAATAATTATATATAAATGAACACTTTTTAATGATGTTTTTGTAATTAATAATACATATATAATAATATTATAGGAAGGATAATATGCAAATAAATATTCACAGTTTTTTTTATCATAATATAAATACATATTTAAAAGTTTTTTATAATAATAATTATATATGAATGAACACTTTTTAGTAATGTTTTTGTAATTAATAATACAAATATAATAATATTATAGAAACGATAATATGAAAATAAATATTGACAGGTTTTTTTTATCATGTATTATTAATAACCAAAATTTTATTAAAAAGTGTTCATTCATATATTATTATTATTATAAAAATATTATAAAATATGTATTTATATTATGATCAAAAACATTTATATATATTTATTTGTATATTATCCTTTCTATAATATTATTATATATGTATTATTCATAACAAAAACATTATTAAAAAGTGTTCATTCATATATAATTATAATTATAAAAAAACTTTAAACTATGTATTTATATTATGATCAAAAAACCTGTCAATATTTATTTGCATATTATCGTTTCTATAATATTATTATATTTGTATTATTAATTACAAAAACATTACTAAAAAGGGTTCATTCATATATAATTATTATTATAAAAAAACTTTAAACTATGTATTTATATTATGTTCAAAAAAACCTGTCAATATCTATTTGCATATTATCGTTTCTATAATATTATTATATTTGTATTATTAATTACAAAAACATTACTAAAAAGTGTTCATTCATATATAATTATTATTATAAAAAACTTTAAAATATGTATTTATATTATGATAAAAAAAACCTGTCAATATTTAATTGCATATTATCCTTACTATAATATTAATATATATGTATTATTATTATTAAAAACATTATTAAAAAGTGTTCATTCATATATAATTATAATTATAAAAATATTATAAAATATGTATTTATATTATGATCAAAAACATTTTTATATATTTATTTGTATATTATCCTTCCTATAATATTATTATATATGTATTATTCATAACAAAAACATTATTAAAAAGTGTTCATTCATATATAATTATAATTATAAAAAACTTTAAACTATTTATTTATATTATGATCAAAAAAACCTGTCAATATTTATTTTCATATTATCGTTTCTATAATATTATTATATTTGTATTATTAATTACAAAAACATTACTAAAAAGTGTTCATTCATATATAATTATTATTATAAAAAACTTTTAAATATGTATTTATATTATGATAAAAAAAAACTGTGAATATTTATTTGCATATTATCCTTCCTATAATATTATTATATATGTATTATTAATTACAAAAACATCATTAAAAAGTGTTCATTCATATATAATTATTATTATAAAAATATTATAAAATATGTATTTATATTATGATCAAAACATTTATATATATTTATTTGTATATTATCCTTCCTATAATATTATTATATATGTATTATTAATAACAAAAACATCATTAAAAAGTGTTCATTCATATATAATTATTTTTATATAAAAATTATAAAATATGTATTTATATTATGATAAAAAAAACCTGTCAATATTTAATTGCATATTATCCTTACTATAATATTAATATATATGTATTATTATTATTAAAAACATTATTAAAAAGTGTTCATTCATATATAATTATAATTATAAAAATATTATAAAATATGTATTTATATTATGATCAAAAACATTTTTATATATTTATTTGTATATTATCCTTCCTATAATATTATTATATATGTATTATTCATAACAAAAACATTATTAAAAAGTGTTCATTCATATATAATTATAATTATAAAAAAACTTTAAACTATGTATTTATATTATGATCAAAAAAACCTGTCAATATTTATTTTCATATTATCGTTTCTATAATATTATTATATTTGTATTATTAATTACAAAAACATTACTAAAAAGTGTTCATTCATATATAATTATTATTATAAAAAACTTTTAAATATGTATTTATATTATGATAAAAAAAAACTGTGAATATTTATTTGCATATTATCCTTCCTATAATATTATTATATATGTATTATTAATTACAAAAACATCATTAAAAAGTGTTCATTCATATATAAATATTATTATAAAAATATTATAAAATATGTATTTATATTATGATCAAAAACATTTATATACCTATATTTATTTGTATATTATCCTTCCTATAATACAAAAACATTATTAAAAAGTGTTCATTCATATATAATTATTATTATAAAAATATTATAAAATATGTATTTATATTATGATCAAAAACATTTATATATATTTATTTGTATATTATCCTTCCTATAATATTATTATATATGTATTATTCATAACAAAAACATTATTAAAAAGTGTTCATTCATATATTATTATTATTATAAAAATATTATAAAATATGTATTTATATTATGATCAAAAACATTTATATATATTTATTTGTATATTATCCTTCCTATAATATTATTATATATGTATTATTCATAACAAAAACATTATTAAAAAGTGTTCATTCATATATAATTATAATTATAAAAAAACTGTAAACTATGTATTTATATTATGATCAAAAAAACCTGTCAATATTTATTTGCATATTATCGTTTCTATAATATTATTATATTTGTATTATTAATTACAAAAACATTACTAAAAAGTGTTCATTCATATATTATTATTATTATAAAAAACTTTAAAATATGTATTTATATTATGATAAAAAAACCTGTGAATATTTATTTGCATATTATCCTTCCTATAATATTATTATATATGTATTATTAATTACAAAAACATCATTAAAAAGTGTTCATTCATATATAAATATTATTATAAAAATATTATAAAATATGTATTTATATTATGATCAAAAACATTTATATACCTATATTTATTTGTATATTATCCTTCCTATAATACAAAAACATTATTAAAAAGTGTTCATTCATATATAATTATTATTATAAAAATATTATAAAATATGTATTTATATTATGATCAAAAACATTTATATATATTTATTTGTATATTATCCTTCCTATAATATTATTATATATGTATTATTCATAACAAAAACATTATTAAAAAGTGTTCATTCATATATTATTATTATTATAAAAATATTATAAAATATGTATTTATATTATGATCAAAAACATTTATATATATTTATTTGTATATTATCCTTCCTATAATATTATTATATATGTATTATTCATAACAAAAACATTATTAAAAAGTGTTCATTCATATATAATTATAATTATAAAAAAACTTTAAACTATGTATTTATATTATGATCAAAAAAACCTGTCAATATTTATTTGCATATTATCGTTTCTATAATATTATTATATTTGTATTATTAATTACAAAAACATTACTAAAAAGTGTTCATTCATATATTATTATTATTATAAAAAACTTTAAAATATGTATTTATATTATGATAAAAAAACCTGTGAATATTTATTTGCATATTATCCTTCCTATAATATTATTATATATGTATTATTAATAACAAAAACATTATTAAAAAGTGTTCATTCATATATAATTATTATTATAAAAATATTATAAAATATGTATTTATATTATGATCAAAAACATTTATATATATTTATTTGTATATTATCCTTCCTATAATATTAGTATATATGTATTATTAATAACAAAAACATTATTCAAAAGTGTTCATTCATATATAATTATTATTATAAAAATATTATAAAATATGTATTTATATTATGATTAAAAACATTTATATATATTTATTTGTATATTATCCTTCCTATAATATTATTATATATGTATTATTCATAACAAAAACATTATTAAAAAGTGTTCATTCATATATAATTATAAATATAAAAAAACTTTAAACTATGTATTTATATTATGATCAAAAAAACCTGTCAATATTTATTTTCATATTATCGTTTCTATAATATTATTATATTTGTATTATTAATTACAAAAACATTACTAAAAAGTGTTCATTCATATATAATTATTATTATAAAAAACTTTAAAATATGTATTTATATTATGATAAAAAAAAATTGTGAATATTTATTTGCATATTATCCTTCCTATAATATTATTATATATGTATTATTAATAACAAAAACATTATTAAAAAGTGTTCATTCATATATAATTATTATTATAAAAATATTATAAAATATGTATTTATATTATGATCAAAAACATTTATATATATTTATTTGTATATTATCCTTCCTAAAATATTATTATATATGTATTATTAATAACAAAAACATTATTCAAAAGTGTTCATTCATATATAATTATTATTATAAAAATATTATAAAATATGTATTTATATTATGATCAAAAACATTTATATATATTTATTTGTATATTATCCTTCCTATAATATTATTATATATGTATTATTCATAACAAAAACATTATTAAAAAGTGTTCATTCATATATAATTATAATTATAAAAAAACTTTAAACTATGTATTTATATTATGATCAAAAAAACCTGTCAATATTTATTTGCATATTATCGTTTCTATAATATTATTATATTTGTATTATTAATTACAAAAACATTACTAAAAAGTGTTCATTCGTATATTATTATTATTATAAAAAACTTTAAAATATGTATTTATATTATGATAAAAAAACCTGTGAATATTTATTTGCATATTATCCTTCCTATAATATTATTATATATGTATTATTAATTACAAAAACATCATTAAAAAGTGTTCATTCATATATAAATATTATTATAAAAATATTATAAAATATGTATTTATATTATGATCAAAAACATTTATATACCTATATTTATTTGTATATTATCCTTCCTATAATACAAAAACATTATTAAAAAGTGTTCATTCATATATAATTATTATTATAAAAATATTATAAAATATGTATTTATATTATGATCAAAAACATTTATATATATTTATTTGTATATTATCCTTCCTATAATATTATTATATATGTATTATTCATAACAAAAACATTATTAAAAAGTGTTCATTCATATATTATTATTATTATAAAAATATTATAAAATATGTATTTATATTATGATCAAAAACATTTATATATATTTATTTGTATATTATCCTTCCTATAATATTATTATATATGTATTATTCATAACAAAAACATTATTAAAAAGTGTTCATTCATATATAATTATAATTATAAAAAAACTTTAAACTATGTATTTATATTATGATCAAAAAAACCTGTCAATATTTATTTGCATATTATCGTTTCTATAATATTATTATATTTGTATTATTAATTACAAAAACATTACTAAAAAGTGTTCATTCATATATTATTATTATTATAAAAAACTTTAAAATATGTATTTATATTATGATAAAAAAACCTGTGAATATTTATTTGCATATTATCCTTCCTATAATATTATTATATATGTATTATTAATAACAAAAACATTATTAAAAAGTGTTCATTCATATATAATTATTATTATAAAAATATTATAAAATATGTATTTATATTATGATCAAAAACATTTATATATATTTATTTGTATATTATCCTTCCTATAATATTAGTATATATGTATTATTAATAACAAAAACATTATTCAAAAGTGTTCATTCATATATTATTATAATTATAAAAATATTATAAAATATGTATTTATATTATGATCAAAAACATTTATATATATTTATTTGTATATTATCCTTCCTATAATATTATTATATATGTATTATTCATAACAAAAACATTATTAAAAAGTGTTCATTCATATATAATTATAATTATAAAAAAACTTTAAACTATGTATTTATATTATGATCAAAAAAACCTGTCAATATTTATTTGCATATTATCGTTTCTATAATATTATTATATTTGTATTATTAATTACAAAAACATTACTAAAAAGTGTTCATTCATATATTATTATTATTATAAAAAACTTTAAAATATGTATTTATATTATGATAAAAAAACCTGTGAATATTTATTTGCATATTATCCTTCCTATAATATTATTATATATGTATTATTAATAACAAAAACATTATTAAAAAGTGTTCATTCATATATAATTATTATTATAAAAATATTATAAAATATGTATTTATATTATGATCAAAAACATTTATATATATTTATTTGTATATTATCCTTCCTAAAATATTATTATATATGTATTATTAATAACAAAAACATTATTCAAAAGTGTTCATTCATATATAATTATTATTATAAAAATATTATAAAATATGTATTTATATTATGATCAAAAACATTTATATATATTTATTTGTATATTATCCTTCCTATAATATTATTATATATGTATTATTCATAACAAAAACATCATTAAAAAGTGTTCATTCATATATAATTATTTTTATATAAAAATTTTAAAATATGTATTTATATTATGATAAAAAAAACCTGTCAATATTTAATTACATATTATCCTTACTATAATATTAATATATATGTATTATTATTATTAAAAACATTATAAAAAGTGTTCATTCATTTATAATTATAATTATAAAAATATTATAAAATATGTATTTATATTATGATCAAAAACATTTATATATATTTATTTGTATATTATCCTTCCTATAATATTATTATATATGTATTATTCATAACAAAAACATTATTAAAAAGTGTTCATTCATATATAATTATAATTATAAAAAAACTTTAAACTATGTATTTATATTATGATCAAAAAAACCTGTCAATATTTATTTGCATATTATCGTTTCTATAATATTATTATATTTGTATTATTAATTGCAAAAACATTACTAAAAAGTGTTCATTCATATATAATTATTATTATAAAAAAACTTTAAACTATGTATTTATATTATGATCAAAAAAACCTGTCAATATTTATTTGCATATTATCGTTTCTATAATATTATTATATTTGTATTATTAATTACAAAAACATTACTAAAAAGTGTTCATTCATATATTATTATTATTATAAAAAACTTTAAAATATGTATTTATATTATGATAAAAAAACCTGTGAATATTTATTTGCATATTATCCTTCCTATAATATTATTATATATGTATTATTAATAACAAAAACATTATTAAAAAGTGTTCATTCATATATAATTATTATTATAAAAATATTATAAAATATGTATTTATATTATGATCAAAAACATTTATATATATTTATTTGTATATTATCCTTCCTAAAATATTATTATATATGTATTATTAATAACAAAAACATTATTCAAAAGTGTTCATTCATATATAATTATTATTATAAAAATATTATAAAATATGTATTTATATTATGATCAAAAACATTTATATATATTTATTTGTATATTATCCTTCCTATAATATTATTATATATGTATTATTCATAACAAAAACATTATTAAAAAGTGTTCATTCATATATAATTATAATTATAAAAAAACTTTAAACTATGTATTTATATTATGATCAAAAAAACCTGTCAATATTTATTTGCATATTATCGTTTCTATAATATTATTATATTTGTATTATTAATTACAAAAACATTACTAAAAAGTGTTCATTCGTATATTATTATTATTATAAAAAACTTTAAAATATGTATTTATATTATGATAAAAAAACCTGTGAATATTTATTTGCATATTATCCTTCCTATAATATTATTATATATGTATTATTAATTACAAAAACATCATTAAAAAGTGTTCATTCATATATAAATATTATTATAAAAATATTATAAAATATGTATTTATATTATGATCAAAAACATTTATATACCTATATTTATTTGTATATTATCCTTCCTATAATACAAAAACATTATTAAAAAGTGTTCATTCATATATAATTATTATTATAAAAATATTATAAAATATGTATTTATATTATGATCAAAAACATTTATATATATTTATTTGTATATTATCCTTCCTATAATATTATTATATATGTATTATTCATAACAAAAACATTATTAAAAAGTGTTCATTCATATATTATTATTATTATAAAAATATTATAAAATATGTATTTATATTATGATCAAAAACATTTATATATATTTATTTGTATATTATCCTTCCTATAATATTATTATATATGTATTATTCATAACAAAAACATTATTAAAAAGTGTTCATTCATATATAATTATAATTATAAAAAAACTTTAAACTATGTATTTATATTATGATCAAAAAAACCTGTCAATATTTATTTGCATATTATCGTTTCTATAATATTATTATATTTGTATTATTAATTACAAAAACATTACTAAAAAGTGTTCATTCATATATTATTATTATTATAAAAAACTTTAAAATATGTATTTATATTATGATAAAAAAACCTGTGAATATTTATTTGCATATTATCCTTCCTATAATATTATTATATATGTATTATTAATAACAAAAACATTATTAAAAAGTGTTCATTCATATATAATTATTATTATAAAAATATTATAAAATATGTATTTATATTATGATCAAAAACATTTATATATATTTATTTGTATATTATCCTTCCTATAATATTAGTATATATGTATTATTAATAACAAAAACATTATTCAAAAGTGTTCATTCATATATAATTATTATTATAAAAATATTATAAAATATGTATTTATATTATGATTAAAAACATTTATATATATTTATTTGTATATTATCCTTCCTATAATATTATTATATATGTATTATTCATAACAAAAACATTATTAAAAAGTGTTCATTTATATATAATTATAATTATAAAAAAACTTTAAACTATGTATTTATATTATGATCAAAAAAACCTGTCAATATTTATTTTCATATTATCGTTTCTATAATATTATTATATTTGTATTATTAATTACAAAAACATTACTAAAAAGTGTTCATTCATATATAATTATTATTATAAAAAACTTTAAAATATGTATTTATATTATGATAAAAAAAAAACTGTGAATATTTATTTGCATATTATCCTTCCTATAATATTATTATATATGTATTATTAATAACAAAAACATTATTAAAAAGTGTTCATTCATATATAATTATTATTATAAAAATATTATAAAATATGTTTTTATATTATGATCAAAAACATTTATATATATTTATTTGTATATTATCCTTCCTATAATATTATTATATATGTATTATTCATAACAAAAACATTATTAAAAAGTGTTCATTCATATATTATTATAATTATAAAAATATTATAAAATATGTATTTATATTATGATCAAAAACATTTATATATATTTATTTGTATATTATCCTTCCTATAATATTATTATATATGTATTATTCATAACAAAAAACATTATTAAAAAGTGTTCATTCATATATAATTATAATTATAAAAAAACTTTAAACTATGTATTTATATTATGATCAAAAAAACCTGTCAATATTTATTTGCATATTATCGTTTCTATAATATTATTATATTTGTATTATTAATTACAAAAACATTACTAAAAAGTGTTCATTCATATATTATTATTATTATAAAAAACTTTAAAATATGTATTTATATTATGATAAAAAAACCTGTGAATATTTATTTGCATATTATCCTTCCTATAATATTATTATATATGTATTATTAATAACAAAAAACATTATTAAAAAGTGTTCATTCATATATAATTATTATTATAAAAATATTATAAAATATGTATTTATATTATGATCAAAAACATTTATATATATATTTGTATATTATCCTTCCTAAAATATTATTATATATGTATTATTAATAACAAAAACATTATTCAAAAGTGTTCATTCATATATAATTATTATTATAAAAATATTATAAAATATGTATTTATATTATGATCAAAAACATTTATATATATTTATTTGTATATTATCCTTCCTATAATATTATTATATATGTATTATTCATAACAAAAACATCATTAAAAAGTGTTCATTCATATATAATTATTTTTATATAAAAATTTTAAAATATGTATTTATATTATGATAAAAAAAACCTGTCAATATTTAATTGCATATTATCCTTACTATAATATTAATATATATGTATTATTATTATTAAAAACATTATTAAAAAGTGTTTATTCATATATAATTATAATTATAAAAATATTATAAAATATGTATTTATATTATGATCAAAAACATTTATATATATTTATTTGTATATTATCCTTCCTATAATATTATTATATATGTGTTATTCATAACAAAAACATTATTAAAAAGTGTTCATTCATATATAATTATAATTATAAAAAAACTTTAAACAATGTATTTATATTATGATCAAAAAAACCTGTCAATATTTATTTGCATATTATTGTTTCTTTAATATTATTATATTTGTATTATTAATTACAAAAACATTACTAAAAAGTGTTCATTCATATATAATTATTATTATAAAAAGATTTAAAATATGTATTTATATTATGATAAAAAAAACCTGTCAA